>NC_053025.1:440121857-440284057 GCF_003073215.2 Triticum urartu | reverse complement strand
CACGCATTCCCCCTTAAGCGGCGTGCCGGACCAACCGTGTGGGCAGCGGGGTGCGACGCGAACATGACAAGCTTTTCCTTTTGAACTTCTAACTTGTAAATTTTGGTTCTGCTCCATGGCGCAACCGATAGATAGAAATGACTATTTTCCCTAGAGTAATGAGAAGTTAGGTTCTGGCGCGGTTCATGCATGGAGTACGTACAAAAATTATGAAGTTGATGCGAAAGGTAAGATAATTACTAGTAGTACCATATACTACTACATGGATTTGACGGAAAGATAAAGATACATACTGATCCATCAACTACATCCTCACGCCCTAGTGCGCCGGGTCACCAACCAACGTGTAAGGAGCAGAGGCGTTGTCGGCGAGCTCAACGTGCTTCTGAACAATGCCGTCCAAGGTTGCCCTGTGGGTCAAGAAGGCCAGCGACCTATCGTCCTCCTCTGGCACGTAGTAGTCCTTGTGGAAGATTTGCGCGTAGACGTGGGTGATTATGTACACGGTGTCTTGCTGCGCCAGGCGCTTCGCGGCGAGCGCGACCTCGAGGTGGACATTCTCCGGTGCGACGGCGGGCAGTCATAGGTCCACCAGTGCGTCGAAGAGGTTGTCACCATAGAGGTCGTTGAGGGTGGCGGGCATCGTAGAGCCTGGGCGCGTGGGCTGGAGGCGTACGTCAAGGTCGTCCGCGAGCTTCTTGACGACGGTGAACTTGTCGAGGAAGCCGACGAGGACCTTGTCGGACAAGGAGATGAAGCTGTCGTCCAAGCAGCCTCTCACCCTGGCGGCCTCAAGCACGACCTGGAGACGTTCCTCGGTGCCGGGCCACAGGCCAGCGTCGTGGACCATCTGGCACAGCCGGCTGATGCTCGCGCTCATCGCCTCCATGGGTCTAGTTTCTAGTCAACTGATCTTGCGATTGGAGTGATCACTCTTGCCCTTGGTTAGGGTGCGTAGGTGCGTAGGATTTCGTAGATTGGACTGGCGGGGAGCCTTTATATGAGAAGTGCATACTGCATTGAATTCTCGTGTGTGTTGGCCATCTATTCCTCGGCCCTCTGCTGCACCTGCCTTTGGCTGTATGACAGGCGGGCCAGCCACCTGTTGGGCCCACGTGTCATGCAACCAAAGGCAAGTGTAGTAAGTCAATGAAGCTGCGTCCCCCTCCGTGCTGGTGCAGTATAGTCATCTCATCAGACCTCTAGTTGGGGCCAAACAAGATAACTTTGATGTTTACTGGTTTATTGGTCCCCTTTGCATTTTGCGCCAAGTTTTGACCTTTGATTTAACTAATAAAATGTTAATGCATGTAACCAAAAAATTTGTGTAATCCCAAAACACTTAGGCATGGTACATTAACTCCCTCCTCAATTCTTATTTCGTGACATATCAACCAATGAGAGATGTGGGCCCTGCATACTTTCAATGACTTGAGACTACCAAACATGACATGCAGTGGTTAGTTCATTGCATGTAATCCTATTAATTAGCAAAAAGACATTAAGTTCTCTTGCCGATAGGAATAAAACAATACACCATGTATTTATTTATAGAGGGAGTAGTACATTTTTTGTCACATGCATTACTAGGTATTGCTAGTCAAATACTAAATCCAGATGGACGTGGTAGTACTACTAAATCCAGACGGTGGTGCTAGTACTAGTAGTTATACTACCAATGTACTAGTAGCACTGTACTACCCGTTGGTCAAATTATTACGTGCTGCTCCTCACAGTGAAGTGACAAGACCATGCGTCAGAGATGACACCCGAGTATAGGCACCGTGTTCGGCATACCATAGTCAGCCTCACCGTCTGCAGTCATTATCATCATGGCTGTAGAGCTAGCCTGCTTACAACTAGCCGTGTTCGACATAATTTCCCGTGTGTAGATGCCCATGCACTGCATGAAACACCAAGATTGGAGGTGGACAGCGCCGGCAGCGGCCATCGCACCAGATTTTTCCATGGCCTTCTAGATGTGGTGGGGAGGAGATAAGGCTGATTGTGAGAGACAAGGAGTTGTTTGTAAATAGGAAACAAGTGCGTGCATCTTTTTGCAAAACCGGAGAAGTTTGGTTTGTATGCGTCAGATCTAGATCCGACGGCTATTGATGAAAGATGGCAGGCACAACACCATCACCAACTCAGGACCTCTTTGATTCGCAGGATTTTGAAAACACAGGAATAGGACACGGCAATATTACAAGTTTCAAACTGATATTACAAATGTTAGGAGTAATGCTGCACCTACGAAGAGGGAATTACTAGGAAGTTTCCGTAAGAACTTTTGTTACTTTAGGTGGATGCAACATTATCGTACAAACTAAAATCCACTGCCCTGACAAGTCACTAATGGGAAAATAAATTTTCGAGTCTCTGGCCACTTGATGTTTCAAAAACAAATTCAGCTTTTGTGGAGACTTTGTCATTTAGGCTTAGACGCTTGCGGTGATCAGCACTCCATTCATTGTTGCGCCAAGAATGCCAAACCTCATTACCTTGAGCACACTTGCCTCCAGAACAAAGAACCTGGCCAATTTAATCTCAGATGTGCTGCCTCGGTAGTCGATCAAATCAATTTCTGTAAGATGGAGATCAAGGCATTCGATGAGGTCGTTATAGTGCAACACGTCTTTCACTTTCAGGTCTTTTTTATCTGCAAAAGAAGAGAACATATTAGAGCAGCTGGCTGTATAAGATTGTCGTGTCATCAAGAGGTACCAATATCATTCGCTCATACGATAGGGTTGGCTGGCTAGTGATATTTTTTCACTCTCTCTCTCCTCTCATTTACCTAGGAGCATGTGAAGAGCTTGGGCATTTGTTGCCTTCCACTATGTGGCCGATGCCATATTTCTCAAAAGTATGCCACATAATACGCATCGATGTCAAATCAAAATATTTTGGCACCGCTCTCGCGATGCAAGAGAGTTGGCACCGCTGTGCACACAGACCCACATGTATAAACAAATCAATCAAACCAACTACACCAGCCTCTCACTCTCCCAAACAAGTGTTTTTTTATTGCCTCAGTCCTCTCTCTCTCTCTCCCATGCAAGTGTTTTTTCATTGCGTGAGTTAATTTGGCACCGGCGCAAAGTAGGTGACCAGATTGGGGCACCAGGTGAGCAATTGAGGGGCATTGATGCCAAATGCATCACAAGTGAATTTGGCACGTGTTTTGGCCTACATAGTGGAGGGCCGTTATAGCCCACTTTTGTACTACCTCGTATTTAGTGTAAAATTTTGACCATAGATTTACCTAAGAAAATGCCAATGCATGTGACAAAAAATTATACCATTTTAAATTATGTTCAAATACGAATCCAACGATATAATTTTTAGTGACATGCATTAACATGTTTTCAGTTAAATCTATGGTCAAATTTTGAT
The DNA here is from genome assembly GCF_003073215.2 of Triticum urartu. NCBI lineage: Eukaryota > Viridiplantae > Streptophyta > Magnoliopsida > Poales > Poaceae > Triticum > Triticum urartu. Next base: position 440,280,661 of record NC_053025.1, on the reverse strand, counting down.
ACTACAAAATAGGAAGAGTAAACCAGGACGGAGGTAGTACTTGCTCTTAGGGTTACCATAGAGTTACTAGTCTAAGTTACTTTCCACTACTAGATCATGGCGGCGCGCGTTGCTGTGCCCGTCGATTTGTGTGATTTAATGATACGGATTGATACAAATATACAGGGACATGTTTGTTCAGTAATTTTGTATAGTAATTTTAGCTTGAGAATTTATCTTTAATTGTGCAGTTCCTTCCTTTATTGAATATTGAAAGCCGAAGGTATACATGAAATGACAGGAGGATTAAACAAGACAAAGATTTTTGGCTATTAGTTTGTTCTTGGGCTGGCCTTTTTGAATATATCTGGAAGTATAGTATTGGACTGGGCATTTTGTCACGTTGTTTTAATGTCTTATCTGAAAAGTATGGACTTTGACTGAGCCTTGAGTCACGTTGTTTTAATGCTTAGTATTTAATAGTCGTGTAATACTCATGACAATATTACAGGTCTTTCTCAAAAAAAGTCAAAATTAGAAGGGTTTCCGTTCTGATTCTATATGTTTAACTTCAGTACATTACAACTTCGGTTTATTACATATTAGATCTAGTATACTTTGATTTAGCGGGTTGTCTTGCGTTGGTTTGGCTGAATTTATATCTGGAAATAGGTTTCTATAGTCATAGAAGAATGGTGTGTGAGATGTCAAGCTAATGACCATTATATCGTGTTTAATGGGTGTTTAATATTCAGGCATTTCTAAGTATTCAGTTATCATTTTGCACCACACATAACTGATGAATAAAGTCGTTTACATTCACTGCTGCTGTAACTACGTTATTGCTGCAAACAAATGCACTTCCAACTTGAAATGCCTTCCTATGGCATATTTGGCAAGAGAGGAATCACCAATGTTCTGAGGCCAGTCTCATTATTGTGACCGTGCTCATCATATTATTCCCCTACAAAATTAACATAATCAATGAAATTGGCATTTGTTGGTTGGGTATTCGATAGTTATTCTGAAAGTAGGACATGTGTAAATAACTCACAAGAAAATGTTTAGAGGTACGATGTATCTGGAATTCATTAGGATTCATGGTAACCAGGAAATCGGCCTTCAGAATAACATTATTTAGAGGTACGATGTATCTGGAATTCATTAGGATTCATGGTAACCAGGAAATCGACCTTGACGGTGCCAGCCCTTTCATTACTAATTGATGGATTGTACCGATCATCACGTGCTGCCATAAATGTCAGACATGGTACGCATTTGTTTACCTAGTCTGCATTCAGCATAATGAACATAAAGGTAAGTATATTACAACAGTTACTGATATGTGTTACAATTTGTAATGTTAGTTACTTTTTTTACCTAGCACAATAATTTATCTTCTCAGGTATATCTGGATTGATATAAATCTTAGCAGCATCGCTGCAGCTTATTGTGAACAGCCTACATTTTTTATAACCATGTGGCTTCTTTCTTAATTGAAAAGGTGTAAATAAATACTTTGAAACATCAACCATACCTAGGTAACTTTTCATAAAATTTTCAATCAAAAGAACTGGAATTAGTTGCGTCCGACCAAGGTTGTATAGATTATCAGCCTGGAAGGAAGTTGCATGTTCTCTCCACAGTGCAACTTCCATAGTGTTTCCACTAAACATAGCATCATGGATTAAATATCATAAAATCAACAGATAAGTTTAATGTATCATGATCTATATGAAATAGCTTACTCAATATCTGTGAACAGCAAGTTCCTTTCATCTGATTCTTGTGCTCTAGCAGGTAATCATGCCTTCAGTATATCTGAAATTCCAGATACTATTCCAATAACATTTGTATATGTAAACATGGTGATGAAGATGGATCAGGGCTAATCCAGATGGTAAGCAAGACTAAAAAGAGAGCCAGCCACAAGTTTAGGTAGGACTGCATTTAAATTAGACACAGGATAATTATTCCCTTTGTTGTTTTCAACATTGATTCAACAAACACGTGGTAAGTCACAGATATAATAAGTTTGACCCACTTTACCAGCTACAGATGGACTGCTACTGACAATAATCAAATCATGCAAATGTCAATAATAACACCTGCAAAAAAATGAGTGGTCATGATATGTGTTTTGTACATAGTTCATACCAGGACAAAATTACATTGGAGTGTGCAGCGAGAAGTGGCTTGATCGACTCTTCAAAAGAGCAACAAAATCTGGCTGCAAAAATGACCTGTGGTTATGCATAATTCAGAAGGAAGGGGAGAAAGCAAAGGGTGGCAATTCAGGAGCTTCCTTGTAACCTGTATCTTCTGGTGAAGAGGAAGAACAAGGAGACGGCCACCACGAGTGCTTGGGTGATCATACGGGCATGAGGAGGAGGTGATTTACGGCCTCTTTGCTGCCCGGGTCTGATCGTCGAAGAGGCAAAAGCCAACCAACAGGCGGGGCACTTGGATTGGAGCAATGGGTGGGCAAGGACGACCAGGTTCAGATCGGAAGAGTTCCAAACGGCTAGATGTGGCTGGCGACATGGAGGCACAGGGGGGTCGGGGCCATGATGGGAAGGGCTATGGCGGAAGGCGAAGTGTGAGTGAGGGGGGCGTCGAGAAGGGACGGGGCGGCAGAGGGAAGCAGGAGCACGTACTGCTGGCGGCGGCAGAGGGAGATGGCAGCGTGGCCAGGGGATTCGTCCCGTCGGCCGGCGGCGCACTGATGGACGCGGGCGCTCCTCTCCTCTGTATTCCTCATTGATGGATCCCCTCAGCGCAACACTGGACCTCTTGCGAAGAGCTGGGCTGGCCGAAGGCCCAGTTAAGCAGAGGCGTTCGTTTCGGCTTCTGGAGCAGCAGCCCACAGAACAACTGGGTCAGATTACACATAGTGCGGGACAGATCGCTTCCTAGACAAGATCTGACAGCCAGGAACGATCAAATCAATAAAACGGACGGTCAAAAACACTAATCGCTGAGAAGGCTCGCTTTAGGTGCGGTTATACTATCCTTAATGACTAGCCTAGGCTACTATAGTAGTACAACAAAAAAACGATGCAGGTGATCATGTGAGAAAAAATACTAATTTTTTTTCTTTCGGTGTAGTGCGTAGATGCAATTTTGAACACTACACTTGTCATCGTAATTTGGGGAAATTACGAAAAAATTGAGCTACGTTGTGATAAAGAAGTTTCACCTCGATGAGTAGCTTCTCCGTGCACGGAAAGCATGTAAGGAATCCAACAACTTGATCCAGATTGGGGTCGATAGATTTTATTGCCAAGATCTTCACTGTGCGCATAGACTGAGTCAAGCTTGTGGGAATCATTTTCTGGAAGACGGTCAAAAATATATCAAGAAGAAATTTAAAAATGTGAATTTCAAGAAGACGAAGAAGAAGATGAGTGTTGTACCTGAACGATTACGGATCCAATAAAGAGTTCGGAGAATTTGGCAGACGAGTGCACCAACCCTATCAATTTCGGCGCGTCAATGACCCTAATTTTTGTTGGACCTTCTAGATCCATACAAGCAATCTCTCAAGGAAAGACGCATTCTCAATGACCATAATGTGGAATAGCTGGAGTGATCTCTTCCCAATTGATGTCTTGTTGCGGGGCCAGCAAGACACATAAATCCATCGGAGATTCGTCGAGGCAATGTGGAAGCTAATGAACCCATGGATCTGCTCAAGACGAAGGTACTCGAGCGCAGTACAGCTGCGGAGCAGGTGCTCCATAGCCTTCTTGGAGATGACAACGTCGAAGAGGTCGAACTGCTTGAGTTGAGGGAGAAGAAGGGCGGGTGCGGCATTAATCTAGGGAAGATAGTGAAGGAAATATGCCCCAGAGGCAATAATAAAGTTATTATTTATTTTATTATATCATTATAAATGTTTATTATTCATGCTAGAATTATATTAACCGGAAACATGATACATGTGTGAATACATAGACAAACAGAGTGTCACTAGTATGCCTCTACTTGACTAGCTCGTTGATCAAAGATGGTTATGTTTTGCTAGCCATAGACAAAGAGTTGTCATTTGATCAACGGGATCACATCATTAGGAGAATGATGTGATTGACTTGACCCATTCCGTTAGCTTAGCACTTGATCGTTTAGTTTGTTGCTATTGCTTTCTTCATGACTTATACATGTTCCTGTTAATATGAGATTATGCAACTCCCGTTTATCGGAGGAACACTTTGTGTGCTACCAAACGTCACAACGTAACTGGGTGATTATAAAGGTGCTCTACAGGTGTCTCCAAAGGTACTTGTTGGGTTGGCGTATTTCAAGATTAGGATTTGTCACTCCGATTGTCGGAGAGGTATCTCTGGGCCCACTCGGTAATACACATCACTCAAGCCTTCCAATCATTATAACTAATGAGTTAGTTGCGGGATGATGTATTATCGAACGAGTAAAGAGACCTGCCGGTAATGGGATTGAACTAGGTATTGAGATACCGACGATCGAATCTCAGGCAAGTAACATACCGATGACAAAGGGAACAACGTATGTTGTTATGCGGTTTGACTGATAAAGATCTTAGTAGAATATGTAGGAGCCAATATGAGCATCCAGGTTCCATTGTTGGTTATTGACCGGAGACGTGTCTCGGTCATGTCTACATAGTTCTCGAACCCGTAGGGTCCGCACGCTTAAAGTTCGATGACGGTTATATTATGAGTTTATGTGTTTTGATGTACCGAAGGTAGTTCGGAGTCCCGGATGTGATCACAGACATGACGATGAGTCTCGAATTGGTCGAGACATGAAGATTGATATATTGGACGACTATATTCGAACACGGGAATGGTTCTGGGGTTGTCGGATATATACCGGAGTACCGGGGGGTTACCGGAACACCCCCCCCCCCCCCGGGGGGGGGGGGGGGTTATTGGGCCTCATGGGCCCAACTGGTGGAAGAGGAGAGGCGGCAGGAGGTGGTGCGCGGCCCCCTTGCCCCAATCCGAATTGGGAAAGGGAAGGGGGCGGCGGCCCCCCTTCTCCTTCCTTCTCTCCACCTCCTCCTTCCCCCTTCTCCTAGTTGGAATAGGAAAGGGGCAAAATCTACTTGGAGTAGGATTGCCCCCCCCCTTGGGCACGCCTCCTCCCCTTGGCCGGCCCCCTCCTCCTCACCCCCTTTATATACGAAGGAGGGGGGCACCCCATAGACACAACAATTGATCTCTTGGATCTTCTAGCCGTGTGCGGTGCCCCCCTCCACCATAATCCACCACGGTCATATCATAGCAGTGCTTAGGCGAAGCCCTGCGTCGGTAGAACATCATCATCATCACCACGCCATCGTGCTGATGGAACTCTCCCTCAAAGCTCAGCTGGATTGGAGTTCGAGGGACGTCATTGAGTTGAACGTGTGCAGAACTCGGAGGTGCTGTGCGTTCGGTGCTTGATCGGTCGGATCGTGAAGACGTACGACTACATCAACCGCGTTGTGCTAACGCTTCCGCTATCGGTCTACGAGGGTACGTGGACACACTCTCACCTCTCGTTGCTATGCATCACAATGATCTTGCGTGTGCGTAGGAATTTTTTTGAAATTACTATGTTCCCCCAACAGATAGCAGGAGCTGAAGCTGGCGCGGCGCAGCGTTGGCGCGAGGCGGAGCGTGGACGGCGGCAGAGAGCGACATCGTCCAGCTTCAAAGCTGAGCTCCTCGAGCTGATCTAGGGCGGGGGATAAGAACCACTCGTCAAACTTGGGTTGGACCTTGCTGTTGGTGCTGAACATGTGGATGTCAAGGCGTCTGGCTGGCCCAGGGTGCGATGAAAGGATCTTGGAGACTGCGCATAGACTAGGTCAAGCTTGTGACAATCATTTTCGGTAAGACGGTCATAAATACATCAAGAAGAAATTTCAAAATGTGAATTTCAAGAAGATGGAGAAGAAGATGAGTGTTGTACTGAATGATTACGGATCCAATAAAGAGTTCGGAGAATTTGGCAGACGAGTACACCAACACTGTCAATTTCGGCGCGTCAATGACCCTGATTTTTGTTGGACCTTCTAGATCAGATACAAGCAATCTCTCGAGGAAAGGCGCATTCTCAATGACCATAACATGGAACAGCTGGAGTGATCTCTTCCCAATTGATGTCTTATTGCGGGGCCAGCAAGACACAAAAATCCATCGGAGATTCATCAAGGCGATGTGGAGGCTAATGAACTCGTGGATCTGCTCAAGATGAAGGAACTTGAGCGCAGTACAGCTGCGGAGCAGGTGCTCCATATCCTTCTTCAAGATGCCAATGTCGAAGAGGTCGAGCTGCTTGAGTTCAGGGAGAAGAAGGGCGGGTGCGACATTAATCTAGGGAAAATAGCAGGAGCTGAAGCTGGCGCAGCACAACGTTGGCGTGAGGCGGAGCGCGGACGGCGGCAGAGAGCGACATTCACTACTAGGAAAAGGCCTACTAATGGCGCACCAGTTTTGCCTACTAATGGCGCACTACTGGTGCGCCATTAGTATCACGCCACTAGTATTTCTTACTAATGGCGCACCACTGGTGCGCCATTAGTATCTGGTATACTAATGGCGCACCACGTAGTGCGCCATTAGTATAGAACACCATGCGCCATTAGTATGCCTCCCAGGGGGCCATATTTAACCATGTGCTTTGGCATACTAATGGCGCACTATTGTGTGATGCACCATTAGTATACTTTGGCATATTAATGGCGCACTGTTGTGTGATGCGCCATTAGTATACTTTGGCATACTAATGGCGCACTCTGTAGTGATGCGCCATTAGTATGAATATTAGGTTTTATTCTTTTTTACTTTTCTAATTTTTGCACAGGTTACAAAATATATTATTTGACAGAATAAGACAGCAGCACACAGCAACAGCAGATTCATCGAATACAATAGAAGATTAGTCTCCGAATACAATTCATCATATTAGTCTCTGAATTCAAAAGACCGAACAAAGATAAAACATTACAAGTATCGAGACCGCGAGTATCGAGTTTGTCTTCACATTACAAGTCGATATCGATCATCTAAACTACCATCACATAGAAGAGAGCTGCGGTCATCACGATGGGCATCATCGCGATGAAACTGGTCTTCATCCGGTTCCTCCAACGCTCCCTCCTATCTCCCGCTAGATAGCGGGCGTATCTAGATTCCGCCTCCGCCCTACTGGTGTACCCTTTGCAACTGTTACCGCTGAAACGGTGAACCTGTCTCCGACACTCCTCCCAGTCGTCGTAGACTCCGGGAACCTTACCCTTGTACAAAACATACGACGGCATCTCTATGCACAAGCCAAACAACAGACAATGCATACATAAGCAGTATATAAGTGTGCAACAAAAGGATCGGAAGAGAAAAGCAAGACATGACATTAATAGCACGATTCATGGTCCTACTAATAAATAGCATCGATTACATCTAAGTTGAACGACTGTCCAAACCAAAGAGATATACAAGTTCATTAAAGTTTAATTACAACATGAGTCATTCAATGTTTCAGAACTACACATAGCATCACTACTGTCGACTCGACTCATGGGACCGGAGCGTGGATGAAGCCGCCGTCTGTCGTGATGGTCATGAAATCGCGGGCGTTGTCAGCCTGCATTTGTAGCGTTCCGTCTATCTCCCTGTTGGACGGTTGATATCTGAGGTAGAACTGCCCCGAGGTATGAAGGACATCTTGATGGATGATGTCCGCAAACTCCGACTGGATGCGAAAGAATTCTTGTCTGATGTCCGCGTCCTGGATTGCCGACAAGCTCGCGGCCCAATTTTTGAGATTATCTGGTAGCAGAAGGTGATGATGGTCCCTTACGATCGCCCGCATGTGATGGAGGGCGTAGTAGGCATCCTTCTGACCGCCAGGTTGGGCCTAATCACTTGGCACCCTAGGTTGGGCCTAATCACTTGGCACTAATCACTTGGCTCTATTGCCACCTATGTTGGGTTTATCATCTAGGGTTTATCGATGCTAAGGAGAATTCTAAGTTGGGCCTAATCACTTGGCTCTATTGCCACCTATGGTTTAATGCAGCAAGAATAGCGGGGCAGTTGATCCTACTTAACTAAGTACTAAGATACCCCGGGCCATGCATTAGTCGCAAGTATCCCATATGTCCTATTTTTAGCAAAGTCATGCTAAAATTCACGGGAAATTTCAGCATGACCTTTGCTGAAAATAGGACATATGGAGTACCCGAATTTGCCGGAACGGAAGTTAATCGACATTACGGCAAACTCAAGGGCCTCTCAGGGTACCTGCAAATTCATCACGACACAATGGTCGGAGACAAAACATCCAAAACATCCAAAAGGATTTGATGCATGGGCCGGGGTATTGGAGGACACTTTTTTAGCATTTTTCCCCTTCCATCATGCAAGCAAAACTGAATGAACAGGGGCAATTTTTTGCAACAAATTCATCATGCAAGCATTTTTCCCCTTCCATTATGCATTATGCAAAGCAATACTGACATGTTTAAAAAAAGCAATACTGAAACTATTCACTACGAATATTCAGAAACAACACAGATTTCAGGCTAAGTCTTGTGGATGTACAAATATCATAAAATCTGGATATTGTAGAGCTTTTAGAAACAACACAGAATTCCTAACACTTTAGATACTCTGAGCTAAACATTAATGTCATTTATGTCTTAAATCAAACTTAAAATGAATCATGTTGATATGTGTCCACAAGACTCTGAAACCCAGAAAGCAGCAAGAGAAAGAATTTTCTACAAATATTGAGCCTGCTACCCTTTCTCTTAATGAAATCAGTAGAGCGCCTGTCTGCCTTTGTCCCAAAAATAGAGTAAACAAACTAGTTGAAAAAGTTATCTTCTCACCATAAAAATTAGTACAGTTAAAGGCTAGCACCCTCGGATACTCTATAACAGTACTAACTAATAATGGATCTGCAGAAGGGCAGTAACAAGTATTAGCAAGCAGGATGCTAAATTGCCATCTTCATTGCTATATATCAAGACCCACAGATCACAGAGGTGAATTAACATAAGATAGAACCCTGTGACGAATCACAAAGACCGCAATCACGTCAACACGAAAGCTTATGACCATCGCTGGAAACAAAGTCTTGTAGACTTGTAGTAACAAGTAACTTACTTAGTCCGATAATTACCAACTCCTGACAGTTTCAGACTACAACAGTTTCAGTTAACTGTTTTTAAACTACAACAATTTCAGTGAACTTTTCCTCGGACTCTAACATGTGATGCATAGACATTGAACTTTTGTAGGAAAAAATAATTACTGAATGTGGCCGTTCCCAGCCACCAACAAATGTGGCCACTGCCATATCATTCAAGATATGATCCATACATCCTATGGAATGTTACATGTCTGTCTTGGATAGGATGCAGGTGTACATGGACCAGAAAGAAATCTAGTACTAAGGAATTTACAGAAGATGTGCAGTGCAATGCAAGAACCCCAAGTCTGCGACTTACCGTGGCCGATGCACGAAATTCGGTTGTAGCTGAGGTTGAGCACACGAAGCTTCGTCAATTCCCGAAGCCCCTCGACGTTGGCGATCTTGTTCCGCGACAGATCCAGCGAGTGCAGACCCTTCGGCAGCGATCCGGGGGAGATATGAACTGCATGACGAACAGAACAAGGGGAGAGAGGGAGGGAGGGAGTAACTAGGCCACGCGGGGAGGCTCGCGCCGCCGTCGAGGAGCGCGTCCGATGAGGCTAGCCGCCGTCGAGGGGCAGCTCCGATGAGAGAGATTTGGTGGTGGCCGGAGCGGAGACGACGGAGGACGGAGACGGCGAGCTTGGGGGAAGCGGGGATAGACGGTGGGGAGGTCGCGGGCTTCTAGGGTTTCGAGGGAGGCGAGGGAGGCGGCGCTCGGGGGGGGGGGGGGGGGGGAGGCGGCGCTCGAGGGGGAGGAAGGGAGAGGGAGGCGGCGGGGGCGCGTGGGCGGCGGTGCGGCGCAGTGGGTCGGGGCAGCGGCGCGGCGCAGTGGAGGGAGGGACGAGGGAGGGAGCGGCACGGTGGAGGGAGAGGGAAGTGTCTGGCGAGAGGGAGGGACGAGGGAGGGACGAAGTGTATGGATGGGGAAGATTACTAATGGCGCACCCCCAGGCGGTGCGCCATTAGAATGTTTTTTTCATAGCAATGGCGCACCGCGGGACAGTGCGCCATAAGTATACTCTTTTTTAGATAGCAATGGCGCACCAGCCACCCGTGCGCCATAAGTAAGAATTTCTTTTTTACTTTTTAAAAAATGAATATGAATATGAAACAGTAATATTTTTTATAAAAACAGTAATAATTGTTGTTTAACAACAATTGTAGTCTACACTTTTTTATTATTATTTTTTGAAATATGAATATGAATATGAAACAGTAATATTTTTATAAAAACAGTAATAATTGTTGTTTAACAACAATTGTAGTCTACACTTTTTTATTATTATTTAAAAAAATGAATATGAATATGAAACAGTAATATTTTTTATAAAAACAGTAATAATTTTTTTAAAAAATATCATCAAATTTGTTATTTGAAAATATCATCGGGCGGGGCGGGGAGGGTGCGGGGGCTCGTCGGCGGCGGTGGAGCGGGGGAGGGGGGGTGCTCGTCGGCGGTGGAGCGGGGGAGGGTGCGGTGGGTCGGCGGCGGCGGTGGAGCTAGCGGGGGGGTGCGGGTGGGATCGAGATCAAGATGGAGGAGGATAGCGATCGAGATGGAGGGGGGTCGAGATCGAGATGGAGGGGGAAGCGAGATCGAGATGGAGGGGGATCGACATTGAGTGTCCTCATGAATTCAAAAAGTGCCCATGAAATTTAAAAATATTCATGATATCAAAAAGTGCCCATGAAATACAATCGAGAAATGAAGGCTACGATTTAAGTACAATCGATCTTAGCTAGCTATCTGTTCACAATCTTCTTGCCCTTCTTTTTCGCAAATGGAGTTCTTCTGTGGAACGGACGTCCTTTAGGTAGGGTGGTCCTGCTTCTTCTTGTGGTGTATGCTGCTACTTCATCGTCGTCGTCATGTTCGATCTTCGGGTCGCCGTACTTGTCGAAGTCTTGCTCATTGGCTACTCCATCCATTCCGATGATCTTCCTTTTGCCTCTCCTCACGACAACATGACTGGGCTTTGACGGGTCGGTAATGAAGAAGCATTGGTCCACTTGGGAAGCCAGTACCCATGGCTCATTTTTCGCGGTGATGTTTGCGCCCGCGGTCTTGGATTTGGCTTCGGGTATAACCATTGTGCAAATGAGGTAATTTCACCACTTAATTTTGATGAATCTATGGTGCAAATGAGGTAAGGAGGAGGAGGTAGCCGACAAGCTTGGAGAAGGAGGTGGAGGGAATGAAGTGGGGAAAGTGAGTGTGTAGGTGTGGCTATCCAAAATATCTAGCTGGTCCCAGGTTACTAATGGCGCACCACACAGCCATGCGCCATTAGTAACCCAACATACTAATGGCGCACCTCCTGGCCGTGCGCCATTAGTAGTTTTGCAAAAAAAGAATAAAAAATATAGTAGTGGCGCACTCCATGGCTGGTGCACCATTACTAGTTAGAACTACTAATGGCGCACTTTTCCAGTATGCGCCATTAGTATGTTTGGAAAAATGAAAAAAATTGTTACTTGTGGCGCACCTTGTGCCTGGTGCGCCATTAGTGTCTTCCACACTAATGGCGCATCATCACATGGTGCGCCATTAGTATATAGTAGTGGCGCACCACTTCTCTGGTGCGCCATTAGTGTCAATTTCATCTATAGCCTTTTCCTAGTAGTGATTGTACAGCTTCAAAGCTGAGCTCCTCGAGCTGATCTAGGGCGGGCGATAAGAACCACTCGTCGAACTTGACTTGGACCTTGCAGTTGGTACTGAACATGCGGATGTCAAGGCGTCTGGCTAGCCCAGGGTGCGATGAAAGGATCTTGGAGAATGCGGCCATGCGTTTGCAATCCCTGTAGCAGAGGGAGCTATCGACGGTGAGGTTGAGGAGGATGTGGTGCCAGAGGGGGCGCCACCGCCAGGAGAGCAGGGCGGTTCGCACGGCAGATTTGGTGGGGAGGAGGCCGATGATGACGAGCAACATGTCGTTGGGGAGGCTGCTGATGAAGCCCAGGCTCGCCGAATGCGGTTTTGATTCCTGTTTTTGAGTGTGTCAACTATTTGTCATATAGTAAATCGCTAGCAACAAGCATGTAAAAACACATTACTCCTGAGCATCATCTCTCCATCTAAAAAAGAAGTGGCAAGCTAATATTTCAAAATTTGATTCGAATCAACTTGGTAAGGTAGACGTAGATGCTCGTTCTCCCAAAATTTGAACAAACCGTTAAACACCCTCTGCTTGGTGGAATTCGCCCGAGCAAATAAATGGGAGACGCGAAATTACCGGCCTATGTGGGACACGAATCAATTGGCCCATTGTACATCGTGGGTAGGTTCGTAACTTCATCCAAACGTGCCTTCTCCTCGACCGAAATGACATGTGCCGAATAATTCATAAACCATGGTCGGCAAAACACCCTCTCCTCACACGAAATAGCTCGGGCTCACTATTTCAAAACACGCTCTCCTCGTCCGAAATCGCTCGCGCCCACTATATTTCAAAACACGCCCACATCGCCCGAAATCGCTCGCACCCACTATATTTCAAAACACGCCCTCCTTGCTCGAAATCGCTCGTGCCCAGTATATTTCAAAACACGCCCTCCTTGCCCAAAATCACTCGTGCCCACTATTTGGGAGAAGCAAAGTTACTCTACTATCCCCGACCCTCAGTACACAGACCCAAGCCGAGAAGCCTAAAGGCAGGGGTAGAACTGTAACCCCCCCTCCCCACACACACACATTTCAAACAAATGCATCCGTAAGACATGGTTCCCCCTCCCAATTCCCCATTCATACCTCGTGGGCGCCAAATCACCTTCTCCCCGGAAGCTCCCTTCTCCCGAGCCGCGAAACCTCAGCCCCTCCTCATGGCGCCCCCACCGCACCAAATTCACAGCCGCCCTCCTCTCTAATCCCGGAGACGCTATCCATTTTCCGTCGTGCGTTGGGCCGTGTGCCTCTTACTCCGTGCTGCCGGAGCTGCCTCGACGATGACCGCGTGAACCGTACCAGAGCCGATTCACCCCCGCCGTTGTTCACGGCGCCGGAGTGGTTCCAACTTTGGACCCATCCATAGCCCCGGCGCTGCTTCCCCGTAGCCGTCGACCATCGCGACATCTCTACTTCCCTGCCGCCGGTAGCCACCGCAACTGCGCCAGCCTCACCGACTAGGTAGCTGGAGCTGGCTACTTCACCGGGCCGCCAGATAGGTCGCACCCTCATCTCAAATCACTTTATTTAGGCGTCAGTTGTCTGAATTTTTGTTCTGGGCCAATCGATTCCCAATGGGAAGCAGCACCCCTCGAGCCGGCGGAGCTCCTAGGCTGTCGTTTGGCTGGTGTCTAATGTAAGGGTGTGGGGGCGCAAGCTCGCCGCGGAAGCCGCGCTTAGATGGCTATCTTAGAGTTGTGTGGGTTGAAGGTCCTGCCGCCGCCGGATCTGGATGATGGCAAGTCTTTGTGGATTGGCCCGGGGGTGGCGCAACCATGGCAGTGCGGTCGGGCAAGGAGATGGGTTTTGGTCGGGGCCACGGACGGCGGAGGCAAGCTGCTCTGCTGGTGGTCGCTGGCTCTTCAAGGAAGATTCCGAACAGTGTCAGCTGGGAGGCAGAAGACGGCTATAATGCCATCCGGCGTAGATCGGACAGTACCAAAATAAAATAAAATCGTGTGACCCCAATTTAGTCTTCAGTCAATAGACGTGTGACCACTCTTGTACCTTGATGTTGATCTCTTAGGGTATTTCTTCATATTAGAGAGATGTGTCGTTCTTAACATTATGCGTTTTCTGCATCTTCAGCCACATCGTCTTCCGACTCACCGCAGCTGCTCCAACAAGGGAAGCATGCACCAGAAGGGAGCTATAGTCCCCACTCAACAGTTCCCTGCATCGAATGCGCGTGCCCGACATGGACAACCACAACAACTTCAGGGCCATCGACAAGTCAGCACATGATGCTCACTCCTATGGATGGCGGCCAGATAGGTTGTACCCTCATCTTACTTGTGTGCGACATTTATGGCTTTGTTATTCATCTAAGCATTGAAAATAGATTATCACATTTCACTGTATATTCATGCTGATCTCTTAAGGGTCTTGTTCAGGAGTTAACACTGTTCCATAGTTCAGCTAAGAGACTTGTTCTTTAGGTAACGCTATTCCATAGTTATCATCCATCAGCCAATGCTATCCCATAGGCTGGTGATTATAGTATTATACCACTTCTAGTATAACCTATGTTGTTCCTTAATACTTTTGTGTGCCATCTAGTTAATCTCGAGTAAAAACGATACATATTCTGTAGCTTTCATCTGTGTTCTCCCTTTAGTTTTTGAGACCTGTTGCTGCTAGTTAACCCCAGTCCTACTATTTATGTCGTCTCCTACAGGCACTCATTACATAAATCTAACTACTAGTTGTCTTCCATGCATGTCAAATATAATTACACACACTGATTTATCCATAAGAACCTCACGGAGCAATGCAACGGCCAACAAACTTGACGTCAATGATACCTAATATGATGGAACATGTAAAGGCAGTTCTTCACAAGACTTGCAGAAAGATGATGAATCCTATTCACCCCATAAGGTCCTTGCTCTAACTTGGCCCTTGATATGGGTATAGCATGCATATAATGTCCTGGAGTGCATCTACTCTGTTGCAATGCCTTGTGCTTCGCCTGCTGATCATGCATGTAAATATGGCATGCTTTCCTGTTTTTCAGTACCTATTCCATTAATGATAACATGTTTTCAAATTCAAGTACTGTCATTCTACTCTATTGCAATGCCATCTGGTTAGTTTGGACATTATGCTTCTCAATATCTTATGCATTGTTATTCATCAGTATGTACTTCATCTGTCTATCATACCATGTTCTTTTTTTACATTGAAGTGTTGTTCTAGTGGTCTCTTGCAATGCCATGTTAGTTTCCCAATCATACATGCATATGTTGCCTTAGTGTTTTTCTGTAATGTATTCCGCTACCATACAGTTTTACATTCAAGTAGTGTTTTTTACACTGTTGTCCCGTCGTATCCCTAGCTCTTACATCATACTCCCTCCATCCGGATTACATGTCGCAGAAATGGATAAAACTGGATGTATCTAGAACTGAAATACGCCTAGACCCATCCATTTATTTCTGGATGGAGTGAATACATGTCAATATGTCATGCCTTTCTATTCTTCAGTACCTATTCCATCTCTATTGTAGCATGTTTTATAATTGAAGCACCATTCTTCTATATAAGGCATGCAAGGGGAAGACGACTATATTAGAATCTGAAGGGTTACAAACCAGGTCTTTGCAAAAGATCAAAATGCTAGGAGATAATAAACCAACTCCAGTTTTTATAGATACCGCTCCAGCACAGAGAAACCCGTCTCCCACTGATAATAAGCAGATTCCAGTGGCCAAAGAACTAATCTGCTCCAGTCCAGCAAAAATATGTCAACTCCATTCTAACAAGCGTGTGCATATCCTTGCATCATGAAATTTTATAGAATTATGATCATATTTTCTACATGTTTCTTACCCATCTCTCTTTTAGAAAATAAGCTTAAAGGATAGAAGACTTTTTGTACTGGGATCGTATTCGAGGAAAGTATCTTGCGGGAATTCTCTGTGCTTCAATGCTGATGTAAGTACCTGCTATATATCCCTATATTTTTACATCAGCATGTATTTTGTTAATTGGTGTGAATCCAACCTTTATCTGATCTAAATTAAGGAAAACTGACTGGTAGTTTTGCATACTGAGCTGCATGAGTGTACTATCTCATATCATGCACATTACTGAATTGTAGTGCTTCTCTGGTTGCCCATTCATTCATTGTGTCAATGTTGCTTTTGTATTACCTTACCTGGCTGATGATAGGTGTGCCATATTGTGTTAATTTGGTGTAGGCTGGTGTGGTCTGGTTGCCCAAACATTCGTTGTGTCAATGTTGTTTTCCTATTATCTGAACTGGCCAATGATAGCAATGCTAGTGTGTTAATTTGGTGCACGCTGCTGAAGATAAGAAGACAAACTCTGAAAACAACAAGGCAACCCCATTGTTTCTTTCCAATAAATCTAGGCCAGGTAATATGGCAATAACTCATGATTAATCTGTTCGGTTCCCCTCCTAATTTATGTTATGATGCAGTGGTCGAGACACTCTCCACTATCAATAATACAAACCTGCCAAAATCGCCATCTAAATCTGTTCAGTTTCCTCTGTCTCGAATGCAACGGAAAAAATGTATGTTTGTGAACCAATAATGTCTAAAGCAATGATGGAAATGGTGGAAGAATCAGAGCTGCACATTCGTGTGCAACAACAACTGATCAATGTTTTTCAGAGACAGTGTAGCAAAGGAACAAGAACTTGCCCACATGCTTATGGGCGTCATCCACGCTGAGGTTGCGGATTGTGACGTTGTAGATCGTTAGGTTTTGTTCATTTATTTGCACTGACATCAATCTTTGATTGCCCAGTGGATGTAATTTCCTATAATATATGTTGGATGTGCAACGTTTTTCCCTGTATGCCGTACCTTTGCTTGATCGGTTTTGGTCCTGTGCATAATTGCTCGTCGTAATGGGCTCAAATTATCTAATTGGGCCTAAAGACATGTACAAACTTTAGTGGGCCCATTAAGTTAATGGGCCGTTACCGGGCCGAAAGTTAATGGTCGGCCCTCTTACCTCCCAGGTCGTTAACAGGCCGACATCAAAGCGGGCAATAGATGGGCCCATTTGATTTCATGGGCCGTTAACAGGCCGTTACTAAGGTGTGGCTACATATGGCCCAACTATATTGTGGGCCTTTAGCGGGCCGAAAGAGACAGCGGGCTCGTACTGGACCATGAAGAGCATGGGCCGCTAAGAGGCCGAAAGTCAGGTCGTACTGTAAAATGGCCCAACTGTGTTGTGGGCCTTTAGCAGGCCGAAGGAGAAACCGGACTAGTATTGGACCATGAAGAGTGTGACACCCCCGATTCAATCATACACTAATCATACACGCAAACGTGTACGATCAAGATCAGGGACTCACGGGAAGATATCACAACACAACTCTACAAATAAAATAAGTCATACAAGCATCATATTACAAGCCATGGGCCTCGAAGGCTCAAATACAAGAGCTCGATCATAGACGAGTCAGCGGAAGCAACAATATCTGAGTACAGACATAAGTTAAACAAGTTTGCCTTAAGAAGGCTAACACAAACTGAGATATAGATCAAAAGAGGCGCATTCCTCCTGCCTGGGATCCACCTAAACTACTCCTGGTCGTCGTCAGCGGGCTGCACGTAGTAGTAGGCACCTCCCGAGTAGTAGTAGTCGTTATCGACAGTGGCGTCTGGCTCCTAGGCTCCAACGTCTGGTTGCAGCAATCGGATATAGGAAAGGGAAAAAGGGGGAGAAAAGCAACCATGAGTACTCATCCAAAGTACTCGCAAGCAAGGAGCTACACTACATATGTATGCATTGGTATCAAAAGGATTAAGGGTATCATATGTGGACTGAACTGCAGAATGCCGGAATAACAAGGGGATAGCTAGTCCTATCGAAGACTATGCTTCTGGTAACCTCCATCTTGCAGCAGAAGGAGAGAGTAGATGGTAAGTTCACCAAGTAACATCGCATAGCATAATCCTAACCGATGATCCTCCCCTCGTCGCCCTGTGAGAGAGCGATCACCGGTTGTATCTGACACTTGGAAGGGTGTGCTTTATTAAGTATCCAGTTCTAGTTGTCATAAGGTCAAGGTACAACTCCAAGTCGTCCTGTTACCGAAGATCACGGCTATTCGAATAGATTAACTTCCCTGTAGGGGTGCACCACATAACCCAACATGCTCGATCCCATTTGGTCGGACACACTTTTCTGGGTCATGCCCGGCCTCGGAAGATCAACGCGTCGCAGCCCTACCTAGGCACAACAGAGAGGTCAGCACGCCGGTCTAAATCCTATGGCGCAGGGGTCTGGGCCCATCGCCCTTTGCACACCTGCATGTTGCGAACATGGTCGGAAGCAAACCTAGCCTAGCAGGCGTTCCAGTCCAATCCGGCGCGCGCCACTCAGTCGCTGATGTCACGAAGGCTTCGGCTGATACCACGACGTCGAGTGCCCATAACTGTCTCCGCGTAGATGGTTAGTGCGTATAGGTCAGTAGCCAGACTCAGATCAAATACCAAGATCTCGTTAAACGTGTTATCTTGAAGACACTGCGAACGCCGACCAGGGCCAGGCCCACCTCTCTCCTAGGTGGTCTCAACCTGCCATGTCGCTCCGCCACAAAGATCCACCCAGAGGGCCGTCGGGACAAAGGTCCTTTCAGCCCCCAATCCGTGAATCACTCGCGGGTAATCCTCGAGCCAACCCGACTTTAGTCATCACATGTATCATGTATAAAGTATAGGTATATACCCGTGATCAACTCCCGAGTGATCACGGCCCGATAGTATAGCATGGCAGACAGACAAGAATGTATGGCCACTGATGATAAACTACCATCCTATACTAAGCATTTAGGATTGCAGGTAAGGTATCAACAGTTGTAGCAACAATGACAGGCTATGCATCAGGATAGGATTAACGAAAAGTAGTAACATGCTACACTACTCTAATGCAAGCAGTATAGAGGAGAGTAGGCGATATCTGGTGATCAAGGGGGGGCTTGCCTGGTTGCTCTGGCAAGAGAGAGGGTTCATCAACACCGTAGTCGTAGTGGGTAGCAGCGACGTCGGTCTCGGTGTCTAGCGAGAGAAGAGGGGGGAAGAAACAATAAATATTAAGCAAACAGATGCATAGCGATGCATGACATGACAAGTAGCGGTGCTAGGGGTGCCCTAACGCGATAAGAGGTGGTACCGGGCAAGGGGGGAAACATCCGGGAAAATATCCCCAGTGTTTCGCGTTTTCAGACAGATGAATCAGAGGAGGAAAGTTGCGTGTTCGCTATGCTATGGATGCGTGGCGGACAAACGGGTTGCGTATTCGAATTCGTCTCGTCGTTCTGAGCAACTTTCATGTTGAAAATAATTTAATCCGAGTTACAGATTAAAAGACATGATTTTCTAAAGATTTTATTAATTTCTAGAACTTAATTAATTATTTAATTTAATTCAAAAATGGATTTATGACATCAGGATGAGGTCATGCTAACGTCAGCAGTCATCAAGGTTGACTGGTCAAACTAACCAGTGGGTCCCGCATGTCACTGACTTGTTAATTAACAATAGTTAAATAGGTTAATTAGCTAATTAGGTTAACTAAACATAGTTAATTAAGTTAATTAATTTAATTAATTAATTATTAATTTTACTTATATATTTAGTTATTTTTTTAATTGTTCTGTGGGCGAGGCCCATATGTCATAGACCGACATCTAATTAACCTAGTTAACTAGTTTAGTTAGACATGTTAATTAAGTTAAGTTAATTAAACTAAAATATTTAAGTTAATTAATTAATTAATTCATTTCATTTTTATTTATTTATTTTAATTTCGTTTACAAGGGCTAGGCCCCATAGTTCAGTGGCACATGAGGCCAATCTGGCGGCGGTTAAGCGGGCGCCGGACAGGGGGCGAATCCGGCGCGGGTGTCGGGCACAGCCACAGAGCGACCGACAGCGGCGGTGGACGAGCCGGGCGCGGGTGGAGGGTGGTCGCAGGCGGCCGTGGGCGAGCAGGGCCGCGGTGGGACGTCAAGCTCGCAGCGGGGCGAGCTAGGCAGTGGGCACGGGCACGGCGGTGCGATGCAAAGGCGGGCGCGGCGAGGGGCAGGTGCGGCGCACGCACAGTGTGCCGAGGGAAGCAGGGCACGGCGGGCGCGCACGTTGCGCGAACCGAGCACGGCGTGGGTCTGCGCGGGCGGGTCCAAGCGTGCGAGCGGCCAGGCAAGACGCGCCCGAAGCGCGGTCATGGCAGACAGCGGGCGGCCACGGCGCTAGCGAAGGGGGCAGGGGAGTAAAAGGGGGTAGGCGGAGTGGGTCGGGGTCTTCACCCCCGTTGCAGGGGTTCGCCGGCGAGGCTCGACGGAGTCCGATGAGGAGGAGGTCGAGGACGGCGCGGCGAGGTCGAGGCGGAGGGCGACGTTGAGGTCGGGCGGCGTGGTTTGATGCGGGCCATCGGGGAGGAGATCGAGGACGAGCGATGGAGACGGGGAGGCGGCATCGATGACGGCGAGTAGACGAGGAGGTCGAGGCGACGGGCGGTGGCGGGGTCCGGTGAGGAGGAGGCCATGGCACGGGCGCGAGGTAGGGGGTTCGTCGCCGACGGGCAGCTCGTCCATCGCAGCAGGGTCGCCGGGCGGTGCGGGGCTCGAGCACGGCGGCCTGCCGAGCCAGGGCGGCGGCGGGGCGCAGGGCGGGGCGCGGGCACCCGGCGGCGGCGCCAGGGACGATGGGGTCGGGGCGGTTTGCCCCGATCCAGAAATCGGGGGGGAGTAGGGAAGCGAGTGGGGGAGTGGGGGCGATAGGCTAGGGTTTCCATCGGTGGGGGTTATGGAGGGGTTAGGTGGGCCGGCCCGGTTGGATGGCCAGTTGGGCTAAGGCCCAGCGCGGGGGGGTGTCTTTCTTCCTTCTTCTTTTTTTTGTTTTGTTTTTGTTTAGACCTTTTCTTTTTTCTTCTTTTTTTCGTTTTATCTCTGTTTCCTATTGTTTTAGTTTTTGTAAAATATATACTAGGCATCTAAATTTAGTATTTCAATTTAGCCCACTGCCACCAAAAAGTCTAGTCCCCAAATAATTTAGTTTGATATTTTATTAATTAGTAAAGGCATTGAAATAATTAGGTTTGCTACTATTTAAATCATTTTAGTGCAGTTAAGCATTTCATAAAAGTTTGGTTTCACCACCACAATCACCTATGCATTTTCTGGCACGACACGAACATTTTAGTTTCATTGTTTGATTTGATTTTGAATTTGAATTTGAATCGGTTTCAAACTAACGCGAGATTAGCAACAGTAACCGTGGTGATGTGGCATCATTAGCAGAGGTTTACTGTAGCTTAATTATTCGGGCATCACAATTCTCCTCTACTACAAGAAATCTCGCCCCGAGATTTAAGAGGTGAAGTAAGGGGGAAGTTCTGGTTACAAAAATCTATCGAGTCTTCTCGGTCTTGGTTGCTCTTCCCGAAGTAGTTGATCCCCTTTGGTGATGTCTTCATTTCTCTGCTCCAAGTCATCATGATGAAGTTGTCCTCCTTTCTTCAGGAACTCCATCGTACTTATGAATAGGCAAGGGGCAGCTTTACAACATTTTAATCTTATAAGGGAAAATCATCTAGGGGAGGTATCCCAAGAATGATCATAAGAGTATCTCTCGAGTTGAACAAATGATACACATCGAGAGCAAAGTAAGAAGGTACCTTAAGAAGTTTGGAGCGGGCAGGCAAGCATTCGATGCCTGCAACAGGGCGTGAAAGGGGCTCAAAGCAACGAGAATAAATATTGCGCCTGATACCAGAATAGATTACTGGGAAAGTGGCCCCGTGAATTACATACGAAGTCAAGCGCGAGGAATTACTTTGGGAACAGTGGGTGTACAGGAGAGTCAGGTTTTGATCCTGTGGAACTGTGGGTTATGGGCCCACCTTGTGGGCTAAAAGTAGGAAGGGTGATGACGTCTTGCATGATCATGTAAGTAAGGCCTGTCAGAGGGTAGCCTGTCAGTTATGTTGGCAACAACGTCGGTACCAAGGGCGAGGGACGAAGAGAACCCTTTTCCTGCTCATTGAACAAGGCGGACCATTAGGCAAAGTTCTCGTCCATCGGTGGATACCGGAATGTCATCAACAATAGTAACGGGTTCTTACTAACAGAGTTGTACACCGAGGTGCTTACAAAAGCAGGAGAATTTTACTGCTCAGATCATATAGATCACAAGAAAGATTACACCAAACAATGGAAAGGAAAACATATGTATCAGATTAAACAGAACAATGGAAAGGAAAATGTGTTTAAACACATATTTTAGGGGTATATCCCTCCCAAGGACAAGCAAAGCATGATATCCATGACAGGATATAATGTAGTAAACTCTTTAGGCAGGGGAGAGAATTTCCATGACATTACCCGTACATCGGTGTTTGGATAATTGAGCAGGAAACATTTAGCATTGGGCTTCAAATGTTCCTGTTGAAAATCGGAGTACCATAGACATGCTTCGAGATAGCATTGACATGGTCAACAGGTGAAGATCAGACTTTGGAAACAAAAAGGATCCATTAGGAACGGCTTGTAGAATAAGTCTTACAATTTCCTCATGGAAGAATGGATAACCTTGCTGAAAAGGAATCTATAACAACAGGGCCTCGGGCAAGGTGTGCTAGGCACGCCATCACATTACCGGGTCACATAAAGACTAAGGTGATAACTCTTGGGAATATGTCCCAACCATCATATCTGACCAGGATCCATATCTGATTGGTGTTAGGATACCTCAGACTCAGGATGCCTCAGAAGAAAAGGTGCAACACGATTTGACGAGATGACATTGTGAGATTCTCAGAATGATCTATGGAAGTGAGCTCTGAAACAAGAGTTCTTCAGTAAACCAAGGAGAGGATGAGGAGGTGGCTGATAGGCTCAGCAACAAATCATCGAGATTTCCAAAGGATTGATTTCCACAATTATATGAACAAGGAAATATCATTTGTCGGATCAAATGATATAATGATGTATGCTCGAGGGAAACATACACAACTGAACAATGATAGAAGGGTGCACCCAGGAATCTGGACTAGGTAACACGATCAACGTTCGAATGATGATTCAAAAAGCAATAGACTTAGAATGAAACTGTAGACCAATAACTTCAAAGCAATAGGGTTGCTAGAAGTTTAGAATTTACACATCATAGACCATTTGCCAGTATTCCGGTTAGAAACAACACGGAGACCAAGAAATGAACACAAAAGGCGAGAGATATTACTATATCAAGAATTCTCAAGAGGTGGTAAAATTACCACGACATTCTTGACATAAAAGGTGGTAATATTCCAAGGTAAAGAAGAACAAATGCTGGATAGCAAGGATCTCAAGGTATAACACAAAACATTGAGGGGCGAGGATGGTATTTCTCATCAAGAATTCGATATATAACTTGGAAGAGCTCAGGATGTTGATGATGACCACGACACATTTGTCGAGAGATTTCATGAAGATGTAATCGGTTGGCGATGACATCATGTCAAATGATGATGCAGCAAAAATCAAATAATACTTGAAGAAGAACTCATAAGAAGTTATGCAGTTCCGTGATAATCTCGAGATACCAGAGGGGGTAATACTCGATGACAGATCAAAGTAGAGGTTGGACTAGGGTATTGCTCTACAGAAGACAAGCGCTTAAACTTGCACGCGAAATGGTATTTAAAGGAGGACATGGTCGGAACCACGATTGCAAAAGGCCAGATCCTAGATATAAGATGAACTTATACCAAAGGAATAATTTAATTTAAGAGAAGCTTTAACGATAAGATCTACATCGTGTCCATGGGCATGAACACAAAGTTCAAGGTCGACTCCCACTTCTCCAATGCATAACCTTTCATTCACTTCTCACTTTCAAAGAAGTTGTAGTGTTGAAATTTCATCTGGCAAAATACCAGAAGTGTATGACTCGTGAAAACTTTCGAGTTCACACAGTTTAGAGAAGGCATATGTTCAACCCATAGGGGCTTCTTAGAAACATATACCACAAGTTTCAAGAGTAAATATCACAAGCTCGAAAGTAGAGCAAGGTTGAGAAAGTAGATGATACAATTTACCAAAGGCATTATGTATCCGAGGGAAGGCTCACAAGGTTATTGAATAGGAAGGACGCTGCCGGATAAAATCCATTAAAGGATCTGCCGGTCCATAACAGAGTTGATGTGAGCATCGGCACACAACCAGAGGAAGTAACAATGAAAAGGCATTGGATTATGGAAACAATTGACTAATCCAGAGCTATAATGCAAAGGAATTATGATTTTCAAATCAAGGGATCAGAAGCAATGTTCTGATTAGGGAGGAATAAGTTGAATAGCCTTAGGGGTACAATCGACAGCAATTGGATCTGTTGAGAACCAGATCATGTTTAAAATGACGTCTGAGCCGGAAAGATAATTTAAAAGGATCAACTGATGATTGCGTGCATTCGCACTCATGTTGAATCAAAGGGATCAAAATGACGGTGCCTAAGGATACTAATGAATATTGCCAGACATATGGAAAGCATCCATCATGCAAGCAGACAAGTATTGCCGAGCAATAAGCTACTAAGGATTTTTGGAGGATCGAGTAGTATTTTGATGACCATTGTGAAACACATGAACAACTGGGGGATGAGCAGATACTCGATAAGTGCGAGAATTATCCGTAGGGGTATTCAGGTGACAAAGAACAACAAGGCAGTAAGCCCAAAGGATTATCGAAACAACGACGAGTATTTCGGGGTATCTTGTAATAACAAGACCAACTGGGAATAAAAGTAAGAATGACAGGTGTAAGTATTTATCCATAGGGATTTTTCGGTGGTAGGGAATTGCAAAACCAACAGGCACAACGTCCCCCGAACTCTGATCCAGCCAAGCTTTGAGGGAGAGTTCCTTCTGCACGACGGCGTGGTGACTATGTTGATGTTCTACCGTCGCAGGGCTTCGCCTAAGCACCGCTACGATATTATCGAGGTGGACTATGGTGGATAGGGGCACCTCACACGGCTAAACGATCCAAGAGATCGATTGTTGTCTCTATGGGGTGTGCGATGATGACCATATCAATCTTGGAACCACTTCCAACACATATCATCACTTCACCCTTAACTAGTCTCTGTTCATTCTGCAACTCCTGTTTCGAGTTACTACTCTTAGCAACTGAACCAATATCAAATACCGAGGGGTTGCTATAAACACTAGTAAAGTACACATCAATAACATGTATATCAAATATAGCATTGTTCACTTTGCCATCCTTCTTATCCGCCAAATACTTGGGGCAGTTCCGCTTCCAGTGACCAGTCCCTTTGAAGTAGAAGCACTTAGTCTCAGGCTTAGGTCCAGACTTGGGCTTCTTCACTTGAGCATCAACTTGCCTGCTGTTCTTCTTGAAGTTCCCTTTCTTTCCCTTTGCCCTTTTCTTGAAACTAGTGGTCTTGTTAATCATCAACACTTGATGCTTTTTCTTGATTTCTACCTTCATCGATTTCATCATCATGAAAAGCTCGGGAATCGTTTTCGTCATCCCTTGCATACTATAGTTCATCACGAAGTTCTACTAACTTGGTGATGGTGACTAGAGAATTCTGTCAATCACTATTTTATCTGGAAGATTAACTCCCAATTGACTCAAGCAATTGTAGTACCCAGACAATCTGAACACATGCTCACTGCTTGAGCTATTCTCCTCCATCTTTTAGCTATAGAACTTGTTGGAGACTTCATATCTCTCAACTCGGGTATTTGCTTGAAATATTAAATTCAACTCCTGGAACATCTCATATGATCCATGATGTTCAAAACGTCTTTGAAGTCCCAATTCTAAGCTGTTAAGCATGGTGCACTAAACTATCAAGTAGTCATCATATTGAGCTAGCCAAACATTCATGACGTCTGCATCTGCTCCTGCAATAGGTCTGTCACCTAGCGGTGCATCAAGGACATAATACTTCTGTGCAGCAATAAGGATAATCCTCAGATCACGGATCTAATCCGCATCATTGCTAATAACATTTTCCAACTTAGTTTTCTCTAGGAACATATCAAAAATAAAACAGAGGAGCTAAACGCGAGCTATTGATCTACAACATAGATATGCTAATACTACCAGGACTAAGTTCATGATAAATTAAAGTTCAATTAATCATATTACTTAAGAACTCCCACTTAGATAGACATCCCTCTAATCATCTAAGTGATCACGTGATCCAAATCAACTAAACCATAACTGATCATCACGTGAAATGGAGTAGTTTTCAATGGTGAACATCACTATGTTGATCATATCTACTATATGATTCACGCTCGATCTTTCGGTCTCAGTGTTCCGAGGCCATATCTGCATATGCTAGGCTCATCAAGTTTAACCTGAGTATTCTACGTGTGCAAAACTGGCTTGCACCCGTTGTAGATGGACGTAGAGCTTATCACACCCGATCATAACGTGGTGTCTGGGCACAACAAACTTTGGAAACGGTGCATACTCAGGGAGAACACATTTATCTTGAAATTTAGTGAGAGATCATCTTATAATGCTACCGTCAATCAAAGCAAAATAAGATGTATAAAAGATAAACATCACATGCAATCAATATAAGTGATATGATATGGCAATCATCATCTTGTGCTTGTGATCTCCATCTCTGAAGCACCGTCATGATCACCATCGTCACCGGCGTGATACCTTGATTCCATCATAGCATCGTTGTCGTCTCACCAACTATTGCTTCTACGGCTATCGCTACCGCTTAGTGATAAAGTAAAGCAATTACAGGGCGATTGCATTGCATACAATAAAGCGACAACCATATGGCTCCTGCTAGTTGCCGATAACTCGGTTACAAAACATGATCATCTCATACAATAAAATATATGTAAGTGCATCTAGTGCCACCCCTAGTTGGTTTTGGAGTATTGACGACAAACCTAGTTGAGGGACTAATGTGTTTGTGAGAATTGCAGGATAACACAGGTAGAAGTCCCTCATTGATTCGGTTTTCCTACCAGAGATGACCCCTAAAAATGTATGAAGACATTGATGTCAAAGGTGGTTTATGAAGATATTCTCATTGAAGACTATGACAAGAGAAGACATCGCATGAAGCCTATGGAGCTCGAAGACTTAGATCTTTCGTAGTTCTTTTTCTTCTTGTAAGTGCATCTAGTGCCACCCCTAGTTGGTTTTGGAGTGTTGACGACAAACCTAGTTGAGGGACTAATGTGTTTGTGAGAATTGCAGGATAACACAGGTAGAAGTCCCTCATTGATTCAGTTTTACTACCAGAGATGACCCCTAAAAATGTATGAAGACATTGAAGTCAAAGGTGGTATATGAAGATATTCACATTGAAGACTATGACAAAAGAAGACACAATATGAAGCCTATGGAGCTCGAAGACTTAGATCTTTCGTAGTTCTTTTTCTTTTTTGTTGAGTCATAGGAACCACCGTACTGTTAAGTGGGGTCCAGGAGAACCAGTCAGAATGACTGAAGTGATGCCTAAACCAAAAACCTATGTCTTCGAGTGAAGACAATGAGAGCGAATCTTGTCCAGAGTCGGACAAGTCAGGTTTGCTTGTAGCCCAAGTAAAGTTGCCATGAGAGTTTGAAATCTGACCGTTGAGACACGTGTCAGTTCCTTAGTGACCCAGGGTCATTTCGAACAAATCAGGTCAGGTTACCAAGTGGCTATAAATAGCCCACCCCCTACAACCATAAATGGTTGGCTACTCAGATTGAGAGTACGGCTTTTGTCGTTTGAGAGCAACCCACCTCGAAGCCTTTGAGAGAGAATTCCTTGCGAGGATAAAGCCCTAACCACCAGAGCCAGAGAGAACTGGGCATCACTTAAGTCTTCTTGTCTGTGTGATCTGAAGACTTATTACACTTGAGGACTGTGCATCCTCCAGACGGTTAGGCGTCGCGTTCAGAGCATCCAAGAGACATTGTGGATTGCCAGTGAACGAAGTCTGTGAAGGTTTGGGAGTCTACCTTGAAGACTTACCAGAGTGATTGGGCGAGGACTATGTGACCTTAGCTCAAGGAGAATACGGTGAGGACTTGGTGTCCTGAGCTGCGTGTTCAGGACTGGGTGTCCGGGACTGTGTGTCCTAAGGTTTAAATACCTAGCCGCTCCAACCAGACGTACAGTTGTCACAGCAACTGGAACTGGTCCAACACATCATTGTCTTCAACGAGTCACTGGTTTCATCTTCACTTCCTTTTACTTACTGATTACTCATTGTGAAGTCATTGCATGTCTGTTCTATCTTTTGTCTCCACAACATGAGTGAATGATCTGTTTGGCTTCATAACATCGTCCTACCTGATCCTTATTACACTACAGCTATTTGTCACTGTGCTTTCACTCTGTTGATACTTGACCATGGCTTGCCTAGTGTAGTCTACCTTCTGCTGCATAGTAATAGGCATATCTCTACTGTTTGTCTTCATAACTTCCACGTTTTGAAGACTTTCATAAAAATCGCCTATTCACCCCCCCTCTAGTCGATATAACGCACTTTCACTTCTCTGTTGAGTCATAGGAACCACCGTACTGTTAAGTGGGGTCCAAGAGAACCAGTCAGAATGACTGAAGTGATGCTTAACCAAAACCTGTGTCTTCGAGTGAAGACTATGAGAGCGAATCTTGTCCAGAGTCGGACAAGTCAGCTTTGCTTGTAGCCCAAGTAAAGTTGCCGTGTGAGTTTGAAATCTAACCGTTGGAACACGTGTCAGGTCCTTAGTGACCCAGGGTCATTTCAGACAAATCAGGTCGGGTTGCCTAGTGGCTATAAATAGCCCACCCCCTACAACCATAAACAGCTGGCTGCTCAGAGTTAGAGTACGGCTTTTGTCGTTTGAGAGCAACCCACCTCGAAGCCTTTGAGAGAGAATTCCTTGCGAGGATAAAGCCCTAACCACCCAGAGCCAAAGAGTGTTAGGCATCACTTAAGTCTTCTTGTCTGTGTGATCTGAAGACTTATTACACTTGAGGACTGTGAATCCTCCAGCCGGTTAGGCGTCACGTTCTGAGCATCCAAGAGACATTGTGGATTGCCGGTGAACGAAGTCTGTGAAGGTTTGGGAGTCTACCTTGAAGACTTACCAGAGTGATTGGGCAAGGTCTGTGTGACCTTATCTCAAGGGGAATACGGTGAGGATTGGGTGTCCTGAGCTGCGTGTTCAGGACTGGGTGTCCGGGACTGTGTGTCCTCAGGTTTAAATACCTAGCCGCCCTAACCAGATGTACAGTTGTCACAGCAACTGGAACTGGTCCAACAAATCATTGTCTTCAATGAGTCACTGGTTTCATCCTTCCCTTCCCTTTACTTACTGTTGGTCCTTGTGAAGTCATTGTATGATTGCACTATCTTTTGTCTTCACTAAGTGACTGCGTGTTCTGTTTGGCTTCATAATATCTTCCTACCTGATCCTCACTACATTGCTGCTATTAGTCATTGCACTTTCACTTCATTGAATACTTGACTATGGTTTGCCTAGTGTAGTCTACCTTCCGCTGCATGGTAATAGGTTTATTTCTATCGTTTGTCTTCGAAACTTCCATGTTTTGAAGACTTTCATAAAAATCGCCTATTCACCCCCTCTAGTCGATATAACGCACTTTCAATTGGTATCAGAGCAAGGTACTCCCTTGTTCTGTGTGATTCGGTTTAACCACCTGGAGTTTTAGCTATGTCGACTGCAGGGATAATTAAAGTCTCCGCTGCGTGCCCCGTCTTCGATGGAACTGAATATCCCTACTGGAAGAATAAGATGCGCATGCATCTTGAAGCCATTGACCTCAACCTATGGTATGTCATCAAGAACGGCGTTCCCAAGGCTGGATAAGGTGTCACTGCTGCTGATGTCAAGAAGTTCATTCAACTGGAATCTAATGCCAAGAATATCATCTGTGGTCATCTGACCAAAGGACAGTATGGCCGTGTGAGTGCTTTGGAAACATCTAAGCTAGTCTGGGACTGGCTCTCCAAGGTCAACGAAGGCGTCTCAACCCAGAGAGATCAGAGAATCAGTGTCCTTCGCAACCTCTTCAACAGCTTCAAGAGAAATGACAATGAGAATGTCCAGCTCACGTTTGATCGACTCACTGACATCACGAATGAGCTTCAAGCCCTTGGCGCTACTGAGATCACCAAGCATGAAGTCGTCAAGACACTACTGACATCACTTGACAGTTCGTTTGACACCCTAGCCCTGATGATTCAAGAACGTCCTAATTTCAAGACACTCGATCTGTCTGACATACTTGAGAGGCTCAACACACATGAGTTTCAGCTTTCTGAGAAAAGAGATATCTACGGTCCAAACTATGGGTGAACTCGTGCCTTGAAGGCAAAAGCTGTCTCCTCATCTGAAGAAGAATCTGACAGCAGTTCTGATGATCCTGAAGACATTGGAAAGGAACTTGCTATGCTTGTGAAGAAGTTCCAAAAATTCACCAAGAAGAAAGGTTTCAGAAAGTCTTCACGATCAAGCTCAAGGAATGATGAAGCTTCTGCTCATGACTACAAGAAGAAAACATATCACAAGTGCAAGAAACCTGGCCACTTCATCTCTGAGTGTCCGCAGTGGGACAATGAGAACAAAAAGAAGAAGAAGAGCAAGGAATATGACTCTGACGACAAGAAGAAGAAGAAATACTCAAAGTCTTCTTCCAAGTCTTCCTCGAAGTCCTCATCACACAAGAAGAGCTCATCTCGCAAGGCACGTGCGTTTGTTGGCAAGGAAATGGATTCAGAGGAGGAGTCCGCTTCTGAGGAGGCGGAGGTGGAGTCTGAGGAGGAGTCCGATTCTGGCGTTGCAAGTCTGGCTACAGCATACGTTGCCAAGTCCATCTTCAACACTGAAGACAATGACTTCATCACCGACACCGATGCAGATGACAAGGACTACTCTGCTCCTACCTACTGCTTCATGGCACGCGGTGCCAAGGTAAACACACGCACTAATCACTATCAAACATCTAGTGAAGATGACTCTGATTGTGGTTCAAGACCCAGCTACAAAACACTTGCTAAAATAGCAACTGAACAACAGAAAGCTATGGAACATATTCAAAAACTGTTAGACAAAAGCGATGATCTGTTAGGCGCTGAAATGACTCGATCTGAGTCCTTAATTGAAGACATAAAAAATCTTCACGTTAAGTATGAGGAACTTGAATGTCGTCATGAAACGCTCTCAAAAACTCATGAAAAGCTTTCCTATGATTATCTTCAAAGGAAGCAAGATCTTGAGAAATTGAGAGCGGCTCATGAAGATCTTCAAAAGGAAAACGAGTCACTTCACGCCGAACAGATCAGTTCCGCTCAGGAAGGATTTGAACCACCATGTCTTAAATGCATTGAGCGTGATAATGCTACTTTTGTTGCTGAATGTTCTACTGCTGCTGCTGTTGCAATATCTTCAACTGTTGATGTGGGAACTAACCCCTCTGCTGAGGATACCACTGCTATTGCTGATGAGAATGCTAGGTTGAAGACATTGCTTGAAACAGGGATGTACAAAAGTCTTAAAGGGCATTAGACACTATGTGATGTCCTCAAAAGGCAGATCCTGAACCGAAACCCAAGGAAAGAGGGTGTTGGGTTCGTAAGGAAAATGAATGCTGATGGCTCTTACTGGAAACCTGAGCAGTACCCCAAAACCACATGGGTTGCTGCAAAGGAATCTTCAGCAGATCCATCCACTCTATCTGGCTTCACTTGTGCTAATCCCATTGTCATTGATGAATCCTTTGATGCAAACTATAAACTGTTTAAGAATCAGAATGGTGAAGTGTTTGCCAGGTACATTGGTACTAACTGCAGGAATGGACCGCCTATGAAGAAGATCTGGGTGCCGAAAAAGTGTCTGGAGAATCTTCCTGTGAATGTCATCATGACACCATAGGTGAAGAAGACAAACCCCAGACCACAGGCTTCATATGGTCCAAAGGCTTCATACAGACAGAGGACTCACCTGAGTCGCACTAACGCAAATGTTTTGCAGGGAAACCATAATCAGGCCTATGAATATGAGCGCGGTTCATCAAACCGCCATGTTCATAAGACCAAGAACTATTCTGCTTATTATTATAAGTACTATTGTCCACCTGCAAGACTGTTTGCTAGGGCTCCAAAGCCAAAGTTCTCAGATGCTGCACTTAGACTTATTGCTTCTAAGCCACCCTTGAAGATGTGGGTGGCTAAGAAAGCTTAACTCTCTTTTGCAGGGAAGGGTCTCCAGCAGAAAACCAAAATCGTCTAACGCTAATGCTGGGGACCTTAAACATCTTGTAGGGCGCAAGATCAAATGCCCGAATGGTCTTACGATGTACTTCGTTCCTGAATCGCTTGCTACTCTCCCTATCAGTCCTAATCTGGATCTAAGCTTTCATAACCCACTGGTTCGTCAAATGTTTTTGCTTCACAATTCTCTTCGTGAAGCCTATCCCCCTAACTGCATTGTAGGGTACGAGACCAGCGTCTTCAGAATGGATTATTGATAGTGGGTGTACCAATCACATGACTGGCAAAAGAAGCCTTCTTATGGACTCAACCTTACATCCATCTGACAAGAGTCACATCACATTTGCTGACACTGGTAAAAGTAAGGTATTGGGTCTAGGTAGAGTTGCAATCTCAAAGGATCAACACATGGATAAAGTCATGCTTGTTGAATCCCTTGGCTTTAACTTAATGTATGTCTCAATGCTTTGCGATTTGAACATGATCGTAATGTTTGGAAAATATCGTTGCCTTGTTCTAATGGAATCTGACAAGTCTCTAGTGTTTGAAGGGTACCGGAAAGATGATTTGTACGTGGTAGATTTCTCAACAGGACCACAGCTTGTCGTATGTCTTCTAGCAAAAGCTTCAGAATGCTGGCTCTGGCATCGGAGGCTAGGGAATGCTGGCATGAGGAACCTCCACACCCTTGCAAAGAAGAAGCATGTCATAGGCATCGAGGGCGTCAAGTTCAAGAAAGATCACTTATGCAGTGCCTGTGAAGCAGTAAAGATGACGAGGGCCAAACATCCCTCGAAGACAATCATGACAACAACTCGACCCTTCGAACTGCTCCACATGGATCTTTTCAGTCCCACTCATTAGTCAACTCTTACTACAACTGCTTGTCTCTATGGCTTTGTCATTGTTGATGATTATTCTAGATATACTTGGGTACACATAATCCTCTACAAGACTGAAGTGCAGGATGTCTTCAGACGCTTCGCAAATCGAGCAATGAACAACTATGGCGCCAAGATAAAGCACATCAGAAGTGACAATGGCACTGAATTCAGAAACACTAGCCTTGATACATATCTTGATACCTTGGGCATCACACATGAATTCTCAGCTCCGTACACACCACAGCAGAATGGCATCGTCGAACGCAAGAACAGAACACTCATTGAGATGGCCCGAACGATGCTAGATGAATACAAGACTCCAAGAAAATTCTGGCCTGAAGCCATTGATACTGCATGCCATACAATCAATCGTGTTTATCTTCACAAGCTTCTGAACAAGACATCTTATGAGCTCCTTACTGGCAAGAAGCCAAATGTCAGTTACTTCAGAGTATTTGGAGCCAGGTGCTGGATCAAGGATCCACATCACACTTCAAAATTTGCACCAAAAGCACATGAGGGTTTTATGCTTGGATATGGAAAGGATTCGCAGTCCTACAAAGTCTTCAATCTCTTTCATTATAAAGTGGTTGAAATAGTGGATGTGCGGTTCGATGAGACTAACGGTTCACAAAGAGAGCACCTGCCAAATGTGCTAGATGAAGTTCCATCCAGCGAATCAATCAAACTAATGGGAACTGGAGAAATCATACCCTCTAAAGCTCAACCTGAAGAGGAACTTATCATCTCCGCACCTGATCAGACAATGCTCAGCCTGAAGACAATCCCACTAACAATGACAATGATCGACAAGAGCAAAATCTTCGCCCTGTACATCCTCGTGTTGCCAATGAAGTGCAGATTGAGAGAATAATTGATAGCATCAATGCACCCGGTCCGCTCACTCGTTCAAGGGCAACACAGCTAGCAAATTTCTGTGGCCACTTCGCATTCGTCTCAATAATAGAACCCAAGAAAGTTGAAGAAGCCTTCATGGAACTTGAATGGATTCAACCCATGCAAGAAGAGCTTCAACAGTTTGAGCTGAATAATGTATGGGAACTGGTTAAGCATCCTGATCCTCGGAAGCACAATATAATAGGCACCAAATGGATATACCGCAACAAGCAAGATGAGCATGGTCAAGTTGTCAGAAACAAGGCTCGTCTCGTTGCTCAAGGATATACTCAAGTGGAAGGAATTGACTTCGATGAAACATTTTCTCCTGTGGCTCGACTTGAAGCCATATGCATACTGCTGGCCTATGCAAATCATCATAACATACTTCTATATCAAATGGATGTGAAGAGCGCTTTTCTCAATGGCAAGATTGAAGAAGAAGTGTATGTTGCACAACCGCCTGGCTTTGAAGATCCAAAACATCCTCACATGGTATACAAGCTCAACAAGGCACTGTATGGCCTCAAACAAGCCCCTCGGGCTTGGTATGACACACTCAAATACTTCCTGAAGAGTAAAGGCTTCATACCTGGTTCACTCGACCCCACTCTCTTCACGAAGACATATCATGGTGCACTGTTTGTATGCCAAATATATGTGGATGATATTATCTTCGGCTGCACCAATCAGAAGTACAGTGAAGAGTTTGGATATATGATGCAAGAGCAATATCAGATGTCCATGATGGGAGAGCTGAAGTTCTTCCTCGGTCTTCAAATATGACAGCAACGCAATGGCATCTTAATATCTCAAGAGAAGTATCTCAAAGATTGCCTGAAGAAGGTCGGTATGCAAGACTGCAAAGGCTTCATGACGCCAATGCCAGCCAAACATCATCTGGGTCCCGACGACAATGGTAAAGAGTTCGATCAAAAGGTATACCCCTCCATGATTGGTTCTTTACTTTATCTATGTGCATCTAGGCCAGATATTATGCTTAGTGTTTGCATGTGTGCTCGATTCCAAGCGGCACCAAAGGAGTCGCATCACTTAGCTGTGAAGCGAATTCTTCGATATTTGGCACACACCCCAACTCTAGGATTATGGTATCCAAAGGGCTCAGAGTTTGATCTGGTTGGATTCTCGGATGCTGATTATGCTGGTGACAAGGTGGATCGCAAGT
Source organism: Triticum urartu (assembly GCF_003073215.2). Taxonomy (NCBI): domain Eukaryota; kingdom Viridiplantae; phylum Streptophyta; class Magnoliopsida; order Poales; family Poaceae; genus Triticum; species Triticum urartu. The sequence continues at coordinate 440,245,632 of NC_053025.1, read as the reverse complement.
CTACATCAGGCACATGTCATTTTCTGGGATGATCACTTGTATGTTGGTCTTCAAAGAAGCAGAACTGTGTGTCTCTCTCCACTGCTGAATCTGAATACATTGCTGCTGGATCTTGCTGTGCTCAGCTTCTATGGATGAAGCAAACACTCAAGGACTATGGCATTCATCTGAAGCAAGTGCCACTCTACTGCGACAACGAAAGCGCCATCAAGATTGCCAACAACCCAGTTCAGCACTCGAAGACAAAGCACATTTAAATTCGTCATCACTTTCTCAGAGATCATGTTGTGAAGGAAGACATTGATATCATACACATCAACACTGAAGAGCAATTGGCAGATATCTTCACCAAGCCCTTGGATGAGAAGAGATTTTGCAAGTTACTGTGTGAGCTAAATATCTTGGAATCCTCAAATGTCCTGTGATCAGGCACACATCCTAACACTTATGCATATTGATGACTTAGATGTGCAACACACGAAGTAAAGTATATCTTCAATCAATGAAGACATACATTCTAAGTGTGAATACATTAATGTGGAATTTGACTTCGGAGCGCCACGGTAATTGTGCGCCGTGTCTGGGTCTAATACTTCCTATACGGTGGGTAACGCCACCACCAAAGGTTCTGTTTGAAGTGTTTCACTCATGGCGTTACATTTGCTATGTCTTCACATTTGGTTTGGCTTCAATCTCAACAGGTCTTCATGATTATCTTCGCTATGTTGATTATATATATATACTAGTGTTCTGTCCTCTACAACATTCACTTATAGCTATGTCTTCTTGTTGAATCTTTTGAACTAAGTGAATGTGATCGGACCCTAACCTCTCTATGCTTTCTATCTCAAACTCTATCTCTCTAAATCATATGCATTCTTTTGAAACTGTCAAATGTCTTCTCTGCGTCCTTGTCAGCAGAAGATACAGAGACAAACATTAAGTCCGTTTTCAATGCTCATTCCTTCACTTGAAACCCGGAGAAGTGGGAACGACCACCCGACAATCCAGGCGTGCGTGGGACGTGGAACAACCCCCGATATGCTGCATGATGGCCACGTGTTCCTCAGATGTGAATCGCCAGGGGCACCTATGTAATAACACTGAGCCGCCCCTGTCCCTATAAATATACGCCTCACCACAGTCATTATATCTTCTTCCACTCTCGCACGAACCCTAGCGCCACTACTAGCTCTCGACGACGCCGGCGACAAAGCGCTTCGCTGCCGCAACCTCTCCGACGCGTCTTCACGCCGACCGCGGACATCGTCCTCTCCGCCGTCGCCGTAGGTGTCCTCCGTCGCCAAGTTAGGGCACGGACGATCGAACTGCTCGGCCTCCTCTTCCACTCCGTCTAGCAGTTCTTCGTGTGGTAAATAAAACTTCCTTTTTACGGCCCCTTTGATCCTATAGCTTCGTCACTTTCTACCACAAGCAGTTTCTATTCACACAAGTTGGATCTCTTTCATACTGCATCTCATAACATGCCTAGTATATTCACTGATGCTTCACAAAGCAGTTAGATTCCTCACTTGTACTGATCTTTGGATTCGTACAAATCTGGAACCAACTCCTTATCTATGAGTGAATGTCTTCACACGATGAGGTCAATGTCTTCTAAACTTATTTATCTTCAAAATCTTCTGAGAATGCATATGACCTCTTCCCCTTCCCTCGCACCTTAATGCTGTCACAGGTACATGTCCATGGGAGAATCCCTTGGTTCTCATAGTCTGCATTCATTTGCAGAATTCTTACAGCATCATATAAATTCTCCCGAAGCCAGTTCCTGTTTGTCCAGCAAGCGAAAGCCTTTGAAGCCTTTGAACGTATTAAAGCCTTTCAGTTTAAATTTCATGGCTTCAAAGAAATCTGCAAGGAAGGGAGGCAGACAGCGTCGTGGGGGAACATCAAGAGATTTGCCTGATGACCTCTCAGAACTTTACAAGACAGATCCTGAAGAGGATTATAATCAGCGCAAGACCCGAATCCAGTGGATTCGAAGATATTGGGCAGGATAGTGGTACAAATACAGATTCGTGACCAAGGAATATGCTGAGAAGAGTGCTATCAAAAGTCCTTGGGGTGATATTCTCTTCCGAGGCCTTCCACCCAAGAACAGAGCTGAAGCTATTGCTCAGGGTTTCTATCCCTGTATGGTCCGTGGACCTCAGCCTGAAGATGCCGACCCATCATCATTGCTATGGTGTCATGACGATAATCTCTTCAAGCACAACTTCCAGCACGCAAAGGCATCGGCCGAGGAAAACAAGAAGTCATTGGGACTAGACTTCAACCCTGGTCCTTCTGCTCCCCGGGCTGACGGCACACGCGATGCAGAACCCAATGTCATCGGTCCTTTCTACAACCTTGAAGGTCTCATCACCCATATCGTTGTTCAAGGGACTGTCATGAATGAGCCTGCAGATGACGCTGAATCAGATGAAGCGCCTGCAGCACCGAAGCCAAAGAAACTGAAGCAGCCAAAAGCTTCAAAGCATGCCTCTGCACCAAAAATCTCACGGGCGAAGCCACTGGCCACTGCACCTCCTGAAGACAGTGTGCATTCTGAAGATTTGTCACGCATCTCCAAGCCCTAGAAGGTCAAGATGCCTCTGCCACACACCGGCCAAGAACTAACAGCTGCTGCTATTCTGCGCAATGATGCCATTGATCTGTCCAGTGATGAAGATCTTGCAGATGACACTCTTGAGCAACTGATCAAGAGCAAAGAAGAAGCAGAAATCTTCAACAATTTGCCTCTCTTTGACGTGGCAATCATCCACGACTTCATTGATGGGTGGTTTGAAACGCCCAACCTCAGCTTCGAAGACCTGCAACTTCCCATTGGTCTCAGTGTCGCCTTCCATGGCGCCATTGCTTCAGAGCTAGCTCTAGCTCAGCACATCGTCGAACTGAAGCAGAAGGTTGACTTTGAGAAAGCTCAGTTCAAGAAGCATATGGCCAAGCTCAGCGTGCAAGAGGTCAAGAACTTCAAGATCATGTTGCACGAGCTTAAAGAAGCCTTTCTCAAGAAGCGTGAAGAAGCTCAAGGTTCTCGTGAGCGCATGAAGAGCCTGGCTGACAAGTGTGTGCAAGCCTACAATGAGGCTGAGAAGCGCAAGGCCCTTGGGCGTCCTGGCATCGACCCCAGGATGGCTGCAAAGAATAAGAAGAAGCCCGCTATGGCCGAACCCAATGCACCAAGGCAGGAAGTAGATCCCATTGTCTTCCCAACTAGCATGACTGGCTCGAAGCCAAAGGCCCGGTCAACCGCTTCAGAGCTGAAGACGAGGACTGCTGAGGCTGAAGCCAGGAAGAGGAAACATCCTGAAGCCTCTACTACTGCCCCCTCCAAGAAGAAGCGGAAGACCAAGAAGGAACGGGCTGCTCCCACAGAGCCCTTGATTGTTGAACCCATCTCCATGGTTCGCCCTGATGCTAAACCTCAGGAGCGCCAACTGACTGTCCATGAGCCTGCTTTCACAGAGGCTCATGAAGCTGAAGACTTTCCAGCAGCTGATCCCATCGCTGCTGAAGACATTGGTCACCATGACCATGTTGAAGATGATGCAGTTCTTCCTCAGCTTGAGCACCAACAGGTATCATCGCCTGTGCTAACGCACAGCGAACTCATCAGCATTGGTCATCCACTGATGCCAATTGCTCAGGATGCATCATGGGCTGATCACCCATAAGCACAAGAGGAAGAAGACTTTGAGGCCCAGCCAACTCCAACTCCACAGGCATCGCCAGCGTTACACAGGCTTCGCAAAGGACCAAGGCCTCCAGTCTCTGAGTCTGAAGCTAAAGCTGTTGAAGACATTCCGGCTGCATCAGCCGATGAAGAAGAAACCCCAAGCGCTGCTACACCCCCGTCTCACCAAGAAGATGTTCTCGAGGAGAACGTGGCTGTGACCGACCCTCTAGCTCATCAAGTGGAGGTTGAGAATCTTGAGGCTGCCACCGATGCCACTGATGCTATCATGGCTGAAGCTAATGTGGAGCCTTCACCAACCCAAGCACCAGAAGTCAGCGAAGCCACTGATGCTACTGCTTCTGCTCCTACGCCTGCTGTGTTGGGGAACGCGGTAATTTCAAAAAATTTCCTACGCACACGCAAGATCATGGTGATGCATAGCAATGAGAGGGGAGAGTATGATCTACGTACCCTTGTAGATCGCAACGGAAGCGTTGACACAACGTAGAGGAAGTAGTCGTACGTCTTCTTCCCGATCCGACCGATCCAAGCACCGTTACTCCGGCACCTCCGAGTTCTTAGCACACGTACAGCTCGATGACGCTCCCCGGGCTCCGATCCAGCAAAGCTTCGGGGATGAGTTCCATCAGCACAACGGCGTGGTGACGATGATGATGTTCTACCGACGCAGGGCTTCGCCTAAGCACTACAACGATATGACCGAGGTGGAATATGGTGGCAGGGGGCACCGCACACGGCTAAGGAACGATCACGAGGATCAACTTGTGTGTCTAGAGGTGCCCCCCTGCCCCCGTATATAAAGGAGCAAGGGGGAGGTCGGCCGGCCTATGGGGCGCGCCAAGGGAGGGGGAGTCCTCCTAGTGGGAGTAGGACTCCCCTTTCCTAGTCCAACTAGGAGACTTGGGGGGAAGGAAAGAGAGGGAGAGGGAGAGGGAAAGGGGGGCCGCGCCCTCCCCTCCTAGTCCAATTCAGACTCCCTTGAGGGGGGCGCGCCACCTCTTGGGCTGCTGCCCTCTCTCTCCCCTCAGGCCCAATAAGGCCCATTACTTCCCCGGGGGTTCCGGTAACCCCTCCGGCACTCCGGTTTTCTCCAATCACCCGGAACGCTTCCGGTGTCCGAATATAGCCGTCCAATATATCAATCTTTATGTCTCGACCATTTCGAGACTCCTGGTCATGTCCGTGATCACATCCGGGACTCCGAACTAACTTCGGTACATCAAAATGCATAAACTCATAATAACTATCATCGTAACGTTAAGCGTGCGGACCCTGCGGTTCGAGAACAATGCAGACATGACTGAGACAAATCTCCGGTCAATAACCAATAGCGGGACCTGGATGCCCATATTGGCTCCTACATATTCTACGAAGATCTTTATCGGTCAGACCGCATAACAACATACGTTGTTCCCTTTGTCATCGGTATGTTACTTGCCCGAGATTCGATCGTCGGTATCCAATACCTAGTTCAATCTCGTTACCGGCAAGTCTCTTTACTCGTTCCGTAATACATCATCTCGCAACTAACTCATTGGTTGCAATGCTTGCAAGGCTTATGTGATGTGCATTACCAAGAGGGCCCAGAGATACCTCTCCGACAATCGGAGTGACAAATCCTAATCTCGAAATACGCCAACCCAACATGTACCTTTGGAGACACCTGCAATGCTCCTTTATAATCACCCAGTTACATTGTGACGTTTGGTAGCACCCAAAGTGTTCCTCCGGCAAACGGGAGTTGCATAATCTCATAGTCATAGGAACATGTATAAGTCATGAAGAAAGCAATAGCAACATACTAAACGATCGGGTGCTAAGCTAATGGAATGGGTCATGTCAATCAGATCATTCAACTAATGATGTGATCTCGTTAATCAAATAACAACTCTTTTTTTCATGGTTAGGAAACATAACCATCTTTGATTAACGAGCTAGTCAAGTAGAGGCATACTAGTGACACTCTGTTTGTCTATGTATTCACACATGTATTATGTTTCCGGTTAATACAATTCTAGCATGAATAATAAACATTTATCATGATACAAGGAAATAAATAATAACTTTATTATTGCCTCTAGGGCATATTTCCTTCAGTCTCCCACTTGCACTAGAGTCAATAATCTAGTTCACATCGCCATGTGATTTAACAGCAATAGTTCACATCACCATGTGATTAACACCCATAGTTCACATCGATATGTGATAAACACCCAAAGGGTTTACTAGAGTCAATAATCTAGTTCACATCGCTATGTGATTAACATCCAAAGAGTACTAAGGTGTGATCATGTTTTGCTTGTGAGATAATTTTAGTCAACGGGTCTGTCACATTCAGATCCGTAAGTATTTTACGAATTTCTATGTCAACAATGCTCTGCACGGAGCTACTCTAGCTTATTGCTCCCACTTTCAATATGTATCTAGATCGAGACTTAGAGTCATCCATATCTGTGTCAAAACTTGCATCGACGTAACCTTTTACAACGAACCTTTTTGTCACCTCCATAATTGAGAAATATTTCCTTATTCCACTAAGGATAATTTTGACAGCTGTCCAGTGATCTACTCTTAGATCACTATTGTACTCCCTTGCTTAACACAGTGTAGGGTATACAATAGATCTGGTACACAGCATGGCATACTTTATAGAACCTATGGCTGAGGCATAGGGAATGACTTTCATTCTCTTTCTATCTTCTGCCGTGGTCGGGCTTTGAGTCTTACTCAACTTCACACCTTGTAACACAGGCAAGAAACTTTTTCTTTGACTGTTCCATTTTGAACTACTTCAAAATCTTGTCAAGGTATGTACTCATTGAAAATCTTATCAAGCGTCTTGACCTATCTCTATAGATCTTGATACTCAATATGTAAGCAGCTTTACCGAGGTCTTTCTTTGAAAAACTCCTTTCAAACACTCCTTTATGCTTTGCAGAATAATTCTACATTATTTCCGATAAACAATATGTCATTCACATATACTTATCAGAAATGTTGTAGTGCTCCCACTCACTTTCTTGTAAATACAGGCTTCACCGCAAGTCTGTATAAAACTTATATGCTTTGATCAACTTATCAAAGCGTATATTCCAACTCCGAGATGCTTGCACCAGTCCATAGTGGATCGCTGGAGCTTGCATATTTTGTTAGCACCTTTAGGATTGACAAAACCTTCTGGTTGTATCATATACAACTCTTCCTTAATAAATCTATTAAGGAATGCAGTTTTGTTTATCCATTTGCCAGATTTCATAAAATGCGGCAATTGCTAACATGATTCGGACAGACTTAGGCATAGATACGAGTGAGAAAATCTCATCGTAGTCAACACATTGAACTTTGTCGAAAACCTTTTGCGACAATTCTAGCTTTCTAGATAGTAACACTACTATCAGCGTCCGTCTTCCTCTTGAATATCCATTTATTTTCTATGGCTTGCCGATCATCGGGCAAGTCAACCAAAGTCCATACTTTGTTCTCATACATGGATCATATCTCAGATTTCATGGCATCAAACCATTTCGCGGAATCTGGGCTCATCATCGCTTCCTCATAGTTCGCAAGTTCGTCATGGTCTAGTAACATGACTTCCAGAACAGGATTACCGTACCACTCTGGTGCGGATCTCACTCTGGTTTACCTACGAGATTTGGTAGTAACTTGATCTGAAGTTACATGATCATCATCATTAGCTTCCTCACTAATTGGTGTAGTAGTCACAGGAACAGATTTTTGTGATGAACTACTTTCCAATAAGCAGGTACAGTTACCTCATCAAGTTCTACTTTCCTCCCACTCACTTTTTTCGAGAGAAACTCCTTCTCTAGAAAAACTCCGAATTTAGCAACAAAAGTCTTGCCTTCGGATTTGTGATAGAAGGTGTACCCAACCGTCTCCTTTGGGTATCCTATGAAGACATATTTCTCCGATTTGGGTTTGAGCTTATTAGGATGAAACTTTTTCATATAAGCATCACAACCCCAAACTTTAAGAAACGACAACTTTGGTTTCTTGCCAAACCACAGTTCAGATTGTTGTCATCTCAACGGACTTAGATGGTGCCCTATTTAACGTGAATGCAGCTGTCTCTAATGCATAACCCCAAAACGATAGTGGTAGATCGGTAAGAGACATCATAGATCGCACTATATCTAATAAAGTACGGTTATGACGTTCGGACACACCATTACACTATGGTGTTCCAGGTGGCGTGAGTAGTGAAACTATTTCACATTGTTTTAATTGAAGACCAAACTCATAACTCAAATGTTTTACCTCTGCGATCATATTGTAGAAACTTTTATTTTCTTGTCACGATGATTTTCCACTTCACTCTGAAATTCTTTGAACTTTTCAAATGTTTCAGACTTATGTTTCATCAAGCAGATATACCCATATCTGCTCAAATCATATGTGAAGGTCAGAAAGTAACAATACCCGCCGCGAGCTTCAACACTCATCGGATCGCATACATCAGTATGTATTATTTCCAATAAGTCAGTTGCTCGCTCCATTGTTCCGGAGAACGGAGTCTTTAGTCATCTTGCCCATAAGGCATGGTTCGCAAGCACCAAGTGATTCATAATCAAGTGATTTCAAAATCCCATCAGCATGGAGTTTCTTCATGCGCTTTACACCAATATGACCTAAACGGCAGTGCCACAAATAAGTTGCACTATCATTATTAACTTTGCATCTTTTGGTTTCAATATTATGATTATGTGTATCACTACGATCGAGATCCAACGAACTATTTTCATTGGGTGTGTAACCATATAAGGTTTTATTCATGTAAACAGAACAACAATTTATTCTCTTACTTAAATGAATAACCGTATTACAATAAACATGATCAAATCATATTCATGCTCAACGCAAACACCAAATAACACTTATTCAGGTTCAACACTAATCCCGAAAGTATAGGGAATGTGCGATGATGATCATATCAATCTTGGAACCACTTCCAACACACATCGTCACTTCACCTTTAACTAGTCTCTGTTTATTCTGCAACTCCCGTTTCGAGTTACTAATCTTAGCAACTGAACTAGTATCAAATACTGAGGGGTTGCTATAAACACTAGTAAAGTACACATCAATAACATGTATATCAAATATACTTATGTTCACTTTGCCATCCTTCTTATCTGCCAAATACTTGGGGCAGTTCCGCTTCCAGTGACCAGTCCCTTTGCAGTAGAAGCACTTAGTCTCAGGCTTAGGACCAGACTTGGGCTTCTTCACTTGAGCAGCAACTTGCTTTCCATTCTTCTTGAAGTTCCCCTTCTTCCCTTTGCCCTTTTCTTGAAACTAGTGATCTTGTCAACCATCAACACTTGATGCTCTTTCTTGATTTCTACCTTCATTGATTTCATCATCATGAAAAGCTCGGGATTCGTTTCCGTTATCCCTTGCATATCATAGTTCATCACGAAGTTCTACTAACTTGGTGATGGTGACTAGAGAATTCTGTCAATCACTATCTTATCTGGAAGATTAACTCCCACTTGATTCAAGTGATTGTAGTACCCAGACAATCTGAGCACATGCTCACTAGTTGAGCGATTCTCCTCCATCTTTTAGCTATAGAACTTGTTGGAGACTTCATATCTCTCAACTCGGGTATTTTCTTGAAACTTCAACTCCTGGAACATCTCATATGGTCCATGACGTTCAAAACGTCTTTGAAGTCCCGATTCTAAGCTGTTAAGCATGGTGCACTAAACTATTAAGTAGCCATTGTGCTGCTGCTAGATGGAGTCTTCCTCAACCTCTCCCTCTCTCCTTGCTGGATCAAGGCATGGGAGACGTCGTCGGGCTGTATGTGTGTTGAACGCGGAGGTGCTGTCCGTTCGGCACTAGGATCTCCGGTGATTTGGATCACGACGAGTACGACTCCATCAACCCCGTTCGCTTGAACGCTTCCGCTTAGCGATCTACAAGGGTATGTAGATGCACTCTCCTTCCCCTCGTTGCTAGTCTCTCCATAGATAGATCTTGGTGACACGTAGGAAAATTTTGAATTTATGCTACGTTCCCCAACAGTGGCATCATGAGCTAGGTCTATTGCGTAGTTACTATGCACGAGTAGAACACAAAGTAGTTGTGGGCGTTGATTTTGTTCAATATTCTTGCCGTTACTAGTCTTATCTTGATTCGGCGGCATCGTGGGATGAAGCGGCCCGGACCGACCTTACACGTACTCTTGCGTGAGACAGGTTCCACCGACTGACATGCACTAGTTGCATAAGGTGGCTAGCGGGTGTCTGTCTCTCCTACTTTAGTCAGATCGGATTCTATGAAAAGGGTCCTTATGAAGGGTAAATAGCAATTGGCATATCACGTTGTGGTTTTGCGTAGGTAAGAAACGTTCTTGCTAGAAACCCATAGCAGCCACGTAAAACATGCAAACAACAATTAGAGGACGTCTAACTTGTTTTTGCAGGGTATGCTATGTGATATGGCCAAAAGGATGTGATGAATGGTATATGTGATGTATGAGATTGATCATGTTCTTGTAATAGATGATCATGGAGCCCCAAGATGGAGATCAAAGGAGCTATATGATATTGGCCATATCATGTCACTATTATTTGATTGCATGTGATGTTTATCATGTTTATACATCTTATTTGCTTAGAACGATGGTAGTAAATAAGATGATCCCTCATTAAAATTTCAAGAAGTGTTCCCCCCTAACTGTGCACCGTTGCTAAAGTTCGTCGTTTCGAAGCACCACGTGATGATCGGGTGTGATAGATCCTTACGTTCACATACAACGGGTGTAAGACAGTTTTACACATGCAAAACACTTAGGGTTAACTTGACGAGCCTAGCATGTGCATAGACATGGCCTCGGAACACAAGAGACCGAAAGGTCGAGCATGAGTCGTATGGTAGATACGATCAACATGAAGATGTTCACCGATGATGACTAGTCCGTCTCACGTGATGATCAGACATGGCCTAGTTGACTCGGATCATGTAATCACTTAGATGACTAGAGGGATGTCTATCTGAGTGGGAGTTCATAAGATGAACTTAATTATCCTGAACATAGTCAAAAGGTCTTCGCAAATTATGTCGTAGCTCGCGCTTTAGTTCTACTGTTTAGATATGTTCCTAGAGAAAAATTAGTTGAAAGTTGATAGTAGCAATTATGCGGACTAGGTCCATAAACCGAGGATTGTCCTCATTGCTTCATAGAAGGCTTATGTCCTTAATGCACCGCTCAGTGTGCTGAACCTCGAACGTTGTCTGTGGATGTTGCGAACATCTGACATACACATTTTGATAACTACGTGATAGTTCAGTTAAACGGTTTAGAATTGAGGCACCGAAGACGGTTTTTGAAACGTCACGAAACATATGAGATGTTTCGAGGGCTGAAATTGGGATTTCAGGCTCGTGCCCACGTCAAGAGGTATAAGACCTCCTGACGATTTTCTTAGCCTACAAACTAAGTAGAAAAGCTCAATTGTTGAGCTTGTGCTCAGATTGTCTGAGTACAACAATCATTTGAATCGAGTGGGAGTTGATCTTCCAGATGAGATAGTGATGTTTCTCCGAAGTCATTACCACCAAGCTGCTAGAGCTTCGTGATGAACTATAATATATCAGGGACATATATGATGATCCTTGAGATATTCGCGATGTTTGACACCAAAGTAGAAATCAAGAAGGAGCATCAATTGTTGATGGTTGGTGAAACCACTAGTTTCAAGAAGGGCAAGGGCAAGAAGGGATACTTCATGAAACGGCAATTCAGCTGCTGCTCTGGTGAAGAAACCCAAGGTTGAACCCAAACCCGAGACTAAGTGCTTCTGTAATAAGGGGAACAGCCACTGGAGCAGAATTACCCTAGGTACTTGGTAGACGAGAAGGCTGGCAAGGTCGATAGAAGTATATTGGATATACATTGTGTTGATGTGTACTTTACTAGTACTCCTAGTAGCACCAGGGTATTAGATACCGGTTCGGTTGCTAAGTGTTAGTAACTCGAAATAAAAGCTACGGAATAAACGGAGACTAGCTAAAGGTGAGCTGACGATATGTGTTGGAAGTATTTCCAATGTTGATATGATCAAGCATCGCACGCTCCCTCTACCATCGAGATTGGTGTTTGCGTTGAGCATAGACATGATTGGATTATGTCTATCGCAATACGGTTATTCATTTAAAGAGAATAATGGTTACTCTGTTTATTTGAATAATACCTTCAATGGTCTTGCACCTAAAATGAATGGTTCATTGAAATCTCGATCGTAGTGATACACATGTTCATGCCAAAAGATAGTAATGATAGTACCACCTACTTGTGGCACTGCCACGTAAGTCATATCGGTATAAAACGCATGAAGAAGCTCCATGTTGATGGATCTTTGGGCTCACTCGTTTTTGAAAGGATTGAGACATGCGAACCATGTTTGTTGGTAGATATGCATGAAGAAACTCTATACAAATGGATCGTTTGGACTCACTTGTTTTTGAATCACTTGAGACATGCAAATCATACCACATGGGCAAGATGACTGAAAGCCTCGTTTTCAGTAAAATGGAACTAGAAAGCAACTTGTTGGAAGTAATACATTTTGATGTGTGCAATCCAATGAGTGCTGAGGCATGTAGTGGATATCGTTATGTTCTTACTTCACAGATGATTTGAGTAGATGTTGAGTATATTTACTTGATGAATCACGAGTCTGAATTATTGAAAGGTTCAAGTAATTTCAGGGTGAAGTTGAAAGATCGTCGTGACAAGAGGATAAAATATCTATGATATGATCATAGAGATGAATATCTGAATTACGAGTTTGGCACAGAATTAAGACATTGTGGAAATTGTTTCACAACTGATACAGCCTGGAATACCATAGTGTGATGGTGTGTCCGAACATCATGACTGCACCCTATTGGATATGATGCATACCATGATGTCTCTTATCGAATTACCACGATAGTTTATGGGTTAGGCATTAAAGACAACCACATTCACTTTAAATAGGGCACCACGTAATTCCGATGAGATGACACCGTATGAACTATGGTTTAGAGAAACCTAAGCTGTCATTTCTTAAAGGTTTGGGGCTGCGACGCTTATGTGAAAAAGTTTCAGGCTGATAAGCTCGAACCCAAAGCGGATAAATGCATCTTCATAGGACACCCAAAACAGTTGGGTATACCTCCTGTCTCAGATCCGAAAGCAATAAGGGATTGTTTTCTAGAATCGGGTCCTTTCTCGAGGAAAAGTTTCTCTCGAAAGAATTGAGTGGGAGGATGGTGGAGACTTGATGAGGTTATTAAACCGTCTCTTCAACTAGTGTGTGGCAGGGCACAGGAAGTTGTTCCTGTGGCACCTACACCAATTGAAGTGGAAGCTTGTGATAGTGATCATGAAACTTCAGATCAAGTCACTACCAAACCTCATGGGATGACGAGGATGTGTACTACTTCAGAGTGGTACGTAATCCTGTCTTGGAAGTTATGTTGCTAGACAACAATAAACCTACGAGCTATGGAGAAGCGATGGTGGGCCTGGATTCCGATAAATGGCTCGAGGCCATAAAATCCGAGAGAGGATCCATATATGAAGACAAAGTGTAGACTTTGGTGGAACGGCTTGATGGTCGTAAGGCTGTTGAGTGCAGATGGATTTTAAAAGGAAGACGGACAATGATGGTAAATGTCACCATTAAGAAAGCTCGACTTGTCGTTAAGATGTTTTCCGACAAGTTCAAGGAGTTGACTACGATGAGACTTTCTCACTCGTAGCGATGCTAAGAGTCTGTTGGAATTATATTAGCGATTACTGCATTATTTATGAAATCTTGCGGATAGGATGTCAAAACATTGTTTCCTCGACATTTTTAAGGAAAGGTTGTATGTGATACAAACCGGAAGGTTTTGTCAATCCTGAAAGATGCTAATAAGTATGCAAAGCTCCAGCTATCCTTCTAAGGACTGGAGTAAGCATCTCGGAGTTGGAATGTATGCTTTGATAAGATGATCAAAGTTTTGGGTGTATACAAAGTTTATGAGAAACTTGTATTTCCAAATAAGTGAGTGGGAGTACTATAGAATTTCTGATAAGTATATGTTGACATATTGTTGATCAGAAATGATGTAGAATTTCTGGAAAGCATATAGGGTTATTTGGAAAGTATTTTTCAATGGAAAGCCTGGATTAAGCTATTTGAACATTGAGCATCAAGATCTATAAGGATAGATCAAAACGCTTAATGGTACTTTCAAATGAGCACATACCTTGACATGATCTTGAAGGTGTTCAAGATGAATCAGCCAAAGAAGGAGTTCTTGCCTGAGTTGTAAGGTATGAAGTTAAGACTTAAAGCTCGACCACGGCAGAAGAAAGAGGAAGGACGAAGGTCGTCCCCTATGCTTAAGACATAGGCCCTACAGTATGCTATGCTGTGTACCGCACCTGAAATGTGCCTTGCCATGAGTCAGTCAAGGGGTACAAGAGTGATCCAAGAATGGATCACAGGACAGCGGTCAAAGTTATCCTTAGTAACTAGTGGACTAAGGAATTTTCTCGGTTATGGAGGTGATAAAGAGTTCGACGTAAAGAGTTACGTCGATGCAAGCTTAACACCTATCCGGATAGCTCTGAGTAGAGATGCCGGATATATATAATGGAGCAACAATTTAGAATAGCTCCAAGTAGAACAGTTATTTGGAATAGCTCCAAATAGAACGTGGTAGCTACATCTACAAGATGACATAGAGATTTGCGAAGTACATACGGATCTGAAAGATGCAGACCCGTTGACTATAACATCTCTCACAAGCATAACATGATCAAACCTAGAACTCATTGAGTGTTAATCACATAGTGATGTGAACTAGACTACTGACTCTAGTAAACTCTTGGGTGTTGGTCACATGGCGATATGACCCGTGAGTGTTAATCACATGGCAATGTCAACTAGATTATTGACTCTAGTGCAAGTGGGAGACTGTTGGAAATATGCCCTAGAGGCAATAATAAATTAGTTATTATTATGTTTCCTTGTTCATGATAATCGTTTATTATCCATGCTATAATTGTATTGATAGGAAACTCAGATACATGTGTGGATACATAGACAACACCATGTCCCTAGTAAGCCTCTAGTTGACTAGCTCGTTGATCAATGGATGGTTACGGTTTCCTGACCATGGACATTGGATGTCGTTGATAACGGGATCACATCATTAGGAGAATGATGTGATGGACAAGACCCAATCCTAAGCATAGCACTAGATCGTGTAGTTCGTATGCTAAAGCTTTTCTAATGTCAAGTATCATTTCCTTGGACCATGAGATTGTGCAACTCCTGGATACCGTAGGAGTGCTTTGGGTGTGCCAAACGTCACAACGTAACTGGGTGGCTATAAAGGTACACTACGGGTATCTCTGAAAGTGTCTATTGGGTTGGCAGGAATCGAGACTGGGATTTGTCACTCCGTGTGACGGAGAGGTATCTCTGGGCCCACTCGGTAGGACATCATCATAATGTGCACAATGTGATCAAGGAGTTGATCACGGGATGATGTATTACGGAACGAGTAAAGAGACTTGCCGGTAACGAGATTGAACAAGGTATTGGGATACCGACGATCGAATCTCGGGCAAGTATCGTACCGATAGACAAAGGGAATTGTATACGGGATTGATTAAGTCCTTGACATCGTGGTTCATCCGATGAGATCATCGTGGAACATGTGGGAGCCAACATGGGTATCCAGATCCCGCTGTTGGTTATTGACTGGAGAGTCATCTCGGTCATGTCTGCATGGTTCCCGAACCCGTAGGGTCTACACACTTAAGGTTCGATGACGCTAGGGTTATAAAGGAAGTTTGTATGTGGTTACTGAATGTTGTTCGGAGTCCCGGATGAGATCTTGGACGTCACGAGGAGTTCCGGAATGGTCCGGAGGTAAAGAATTATATATAGGAAGTGCCATTTCGTCCATCGAGACAAGTTTCGGGGTCATCGGTATTGTACCGGGACCACCGGAAGGGTCCCGGGGGCCCACCGGGTGGGGCCACCTGCCCCGGGGGGCCACATGGGCTATAGGGGGTGCGCCTTGGCCTACATGGGCCAAGGGCATCAGCCCCAAGGGGCCCATGCGCCTAGGGTTTCACAAAAGGGAAGAGTCCCGATAGTGGAAGGCACCTCCTAGGTGCCTTGGGGGGGAGGGAAACCTCCCTGGCCGCCGCCCCCCTAGGAGATTGGATCTCCTAGGGCCGGCGCCCCCCCCAGGCCCTCCTATATATAGTGGGGGAAGGAGGGATTTTCATCCATACCTTTGGTTGCCTCCTTCTCCCTCTCCAACACCTCTTCCTCCTCTTCTGCGGTGCTTGGCGAAGCCCTGCAGGATTGCCACGCTCCTCCATCACCACCACGCCATTGTGCTGCTGCTAGATGGAGTCTTCCTCAACCTCTCCCTCTCTCCTTGCTGGATCAAGGCATGGGAGACGTCGTCGGGCTGTATGTGTGTTGAACGCGGAGGTGCCGTCCGTTCGGCACTAGGATCTCCGGTGATTTGGATCACGACGAGTACGACTCCATCAACCCCGTTCTCTTGAACGCTTCCGCTTAGCGATCTACAAGGGTATGTAGATGCACTCTCCTTCCCCTCGTTGCTAGTCTCTCCATAGATAGATCTTGGTGACACGTAGGAAAATTTTGAATTTATGCTACGTTCCCCAACACATACGTTGTTCCCTTTGTCATCGGTATGTTACTTGCCCGAGATTCGATCGTCGGTATCCAATACCTAGTTCAATATCGTTACCGGCAAGTCTCTTTACTCGTTCCGTAATACATCATCTCGCAACTAACTCATTGGTTGCAATGCTTGCAAGGCTTATGTGATGTGCATTACCGAGAGGGCCCAGAGATACCTCTCCGACAATCGGAGTGACAAATCCTAATCTCGAAATACGCCAACCCAACATGTACCTTTGGAGACACCTGAGACACCTGCAATGCTCCTTTATAATCACCCAGTTACGTTGTGACGTTTGGTAGCACCCAAAGTGTTCCTCCGGCAAACGGGAGTTGCATAATCTCATAGTCATAGGAACATGTATAAGTCATGAAGAAAGCAATAGCAACATACTAAATGATCGGGTGCTAAGCTAATGGAATGGGTCATGTCAATCAAATCATTCAACTAATGATGTGATCTCGTTAATCAAATAACAACTCTTTTGTTCATGGTTAGGAAACATAACCATCTTTGATTAACGAGCTAGTCAAGTAGAGGCATACTAGTGACACTCTGTTTGTCTATGTATTCACACATGTATTATGTTTCCGGTTAATACAATTCTAGCATGAATAATAAACATTTATCATGATACAAGGAAATAAATAATAACTTTATTATTGCCTCTAGGGCATATTTCCTTCATGCTGCTGGTCCTCAGTTTGACTATCATGTTGAGCACAGGCCTCAGGTACAGAAGCCAATCCCAAGGTTGCCCAGGTTTCCAGGTCCTGCATCAGCACCTGGATCCTTCAATGTCAATGGCTTCAAAGCAGACAACACCTTCTTCAATAGCTCCAGGAACCCCTACTCAAGGGAAAGAATATCTTCTGATCGGTGCTGGAGCTATTCGCAGCGAAGCTATTACTCCTGCATTCTATACAATCAAGGTCGCATCTTCCCACATAAGCATCTTGACATTGAAGCAATAGCTGGTCTGCCCTGTCTGGAAGAAGCTCTGGATTGCTTCAAAGAGGTTGGATTGCTGTCGTTTGTCACCGACCAAGAGCACTGGAATGAAGAGTTGCTGCTCCAATTCTATGGCACACTTCACATCCGTGGGTACAACAGAGATCCGAAGACTTGGGTCCTGGAGTGGATGACAGGAAATGTTCATCACGAAGCCAAAGCCTTTGATATCATTGAGCTCACTGGTCTCCCCACTCCTGGCGATCTCTATGAACATGGCTGTCAGCTTCACAGTGAAGCTGTGGAGAGCATCTTTCAAAAGCCTGAACCAAATATGAGTCAGATGCTCAGTATGATGAAGCCATTGCCCCAAGATGCTGCATATCCCAAGGAGTTCTTCGTTGAAGACCTTGAGTATCTGCCAAGAACTATTTATCACATCATAAGGCGAACTCTCTGGCCCATCAAAGGACATTCTCCACATGCCAAGCTGGAAGGTGCAATGAAGACTTTGGTCTTCTATATTCTTCATGGCAAATGCTTCAATGCACAGGACTTCTTCATCCACCAACTTGTTGCATCAGGCTCTGATCTTTTTGGCTTGAAGTTCTATGCTCCATGGATAATGTGGCTGATCAAACTCCACTCCGCTATCTCATATCAGCCATCTGCTCGCAATCATCGGATCTTTCTGCCTGATGTGGATATGTCCGTTGAAGCCATTTATCCTAAGCCTGCCAAGGAACCTCTAAGTCTTCAGAATGCGGAGCATCAAAGTTTTTCTCAGAACATTGAAGGAGTTGAAGCAGTAACTCGTGTTTATCCTTTGGCTGGCACTACACGTGCACCACATCCTGCCCTTACTGAAGCCACCGATAGCACAATTGCCCAACGACCCAAGAAGCGCACTCGTGTTCTCAATGACCGAGAGCTTCTGGTGGCTCTCCATCAGAAACAGGATAGGCATCATGACTGGCTGAAGCGCCAAATGCAAAGCCTCTTGGTGGATGTCAACCGCATTCACAATCTTGCCACCAAGAATGCCTTTTTTGCACATGAAACCTCTCGACGCACATGGAAAGGGCTGACGCTTATGTGCTCTGAAGATGATCTTCAAGAGGATGGCTTCTCTGAACGCTTCAAGTTTGACTCCACACCTCCTCGAAGGGCAGTGCTGCGACGAACTCCATCTCTTGAAGACTTTGAGTTCTCTTCCTCTGCTGCAACTGTGAATGCCAGAGTGATCGAGGATGAAGACGATGCTACTTCACCGCCACCTCCTTCAGCACGCTTCGACACTGCTCCAAGTTCGTCTGCACCGCCGAACACCACCGACGACCCTGCTGCTTCACCTACTCTTCATGGGGACGAGTAGATGCTCTATGTCTTCAAACCTTTTTGGTCCTTACTGACAAAAGGGGGAGAAGCATATGAGTTTGATAGTCTTCAAGTGGGTCCACATGGGCGGTTGCTTTATATTTTGCCTCGTGTTTACAACTCTCGTTTTGATACATTTGGTTCTTTGAGTTGTAACACTTAAACTCGATGGTCGTCTGCTACTTATTTGCCACTTTGTGATGCGATGATAAATTCCGCATGTGCGGCGATAAATTCCGCACTTAGATCATTTTGGCAGACGTCCATTTTCCATTATGCATGTCATTATCTTCACATACCTTCTCATGCATAATGGATTGTCATCATAAGTTGAAGAGGATCTCCACAAGTACAACCTGCCATGTGCATTTGCATTCCAAAAGCAAATTACTTACATGCACATCTTCAGGGGGAGCCCTTGCAACCTATGAAGACAATTCCTTATCCTTTACAATTTCACATATTATATTCCCCGTTGAAAACTTCAACTAGTTTGTCATCAATCACCAAAAAGCGGGAGATTGTAAGTGCATCTAGTGCCACCCCTAGTTGGTTTTGGAGTATTGACGACAAACCTAGTTGAGGGACTAATGTGTTTGTGAGAATTGCAGGATAACACAGGTAGAAGTCCCTCATTGATTCGGTTTTCCTACCAGAGATGACCCCTAAAAATGTATGAAGACATTGATGTCAAAGGTGGTTTATGAAGATATTCTCATTGAAGACTATGACAAGAGAAGACATCGCATGAAGCCTATGGAGCTCGAAGACTTAGATCTTTCGTAGTTCTTTTTCTTCTCTGTTGAGTCATAGGAACCACCGTACTGTTAAGTGGGGTCCAAGAGAACCAGTCAGAATGACTGAAGTGATGCTTAACCAAAACCTGTGTCTTCGAGTGAAGACTATGAGAGCGAATCTTGTCCAGAGTCGGACAAGTCAGCTTTGCTTGTAGCCCAAGTAAAGTTGCCGTGTGAGTTTGAAATCTAACCGTTGGAACACGTGTCAGTTCCTTAGTGACCCAGGGTCATTTCGGACAAATCAGGTCAGGTTGCCTAGTGGCTATAAATAGCCCACCCCCTACAACCATAAACGGCTGGCTGCTCAGAGTTAGAGTACGGCTTTTGTCGTTTGAGAGCAACCCACCTCGAAGCCTTTGAGAGAGAATTCCTTGCGAGGATAAAGCCCTAACCACCCAGAGCCAAAGAGTGTTAGGCATCACTTAAGTCTTCTTGTCTGTGTGATCTGAAGACTTATTACACTTGAGGACTGTGAATCCTCCAGCCGGTTAGGCGTCGCGTTCTGAGCATCCAAGAGACATTGTGGATTGCCGGTGAACGAAGTCTGTGAAGGTTTGGGAGTCTACCTTGAAGACTTACCAGAGTGATTGGGCGAGGTCTGTGTGACCTTAGCTCAAGGGGAATACGGTGAGGACTGGGTGTCCTGAGCTGCGTGTTCAGGACTGGGTGTCCGGGACTGTGTGTCCTCAGGTTTAAATACCTAGCCACCCTAACCAGACATACAGTTGTCACAGCAACTGGAACTGGTCCAACAAATCATTGTCTTCAACGAGTCGCTGGTTTCATCCTTCCCTTCCCTTTACTTACTGTTGGTCCTTGTGAAGTCATTGTATGATTGCACTATCTTTTGTCTTCACTAAGTGACTGCGTGTTCTGTTTGGCTTCATAATATCTTCCTACCTGATCCTCACTACATTGCTGCTATTAGTCATTGCGCTTTCACTTCATTGAATACTTGACTATGGTTTGCCTAGTGTAGTCTACCTTCCGCTGCATGGTAATAGGTTTATTTCTATCGTTTGTCTTCGAAACTTCCATGTTTTGAAGACTTTCATAAAAATCGCCTATTCACCCCCCCTCTAGTCGATATAACGCACTTTCAATATAGCATCATGTCTTGACCATATCACATCACAACATGCCCTGCAAAAACAAGTTAGACTTCCTCTACTTTGTTGTTGCAAGTTTTAAGTGGCTGCTACGGGCTGAGCAAGAACCATTCTTACCTACGCATCAGAACCACAACGATAGTTCGTCAAGTTAGTGTTGTTTTAACCTTCTCAAGGACCGGGCATAGCCACACTCGGTTCAACTAAAGTTGGAGAAACTGGCACTCGCCAGCCACCTGTGTGCAAAGCACGTCGGTAGAACCAGTCTCGCGTAAGCGTACGCGTAATGTCGGTCCGGGCTGCTTCATCCAACAATACCGCCAAACCAAAGTATGACATGCTGGTAAGCAGTATGACTTGTATCGCCCACAACTCACTTGTGTTCTACTCGTGCATATAACATCAACGCATAAAACCTGGCTCGGATGCCACTGTTGGGAAACGTAGTAATTTCAAAAAAATTCCTACGCACACGCAAGATCATGGTGATGCATAGCAACGAGAGGGAAGAGTATCGTCCATGTACCCTCGTAGACCGTAAGCGGAAGCGTTAGCACAACACGGTTGGTGTAGTCGTACGTCTTCACGATCCAACCGATCCAAGTACCGAACGCATGGCACCTCCGAGTTCAGCACACGTTCAGCTCGATGACGTCCCTTGAAATCCGATCCAGCCGAGCTTTGAGGGAGAGTTCCGTCAGCACAACGGCGTGGTGACTATGTTGATGGTCTACCATCGCAGGGCTTCGCCTAAGCACCGCTACGATATTATCAAGGTGGACTATGGTGGAGAGGGGCACCGCACACGGCTAAAAGATCCAAGAGATCAATTGTTGTCTCTATGGGGTGCCCCCTGGCCACGTATATAAAGGAGTGGAGGGGGGGGGAGAGGGCCGGCCCCTATGGCGCGCCCTGGAGGAGTCCTACTCCCACCGGGAGTAGGATTCCTCCCCTTCCAAGTAGTAGGAGTGGGAGACAAGGAAGGGGGAGAGGGAAGAGAAGGAAGGAGGGGGCGCCGCCCCTCCCCCTAGTCCAATTCGGACTAGTCATTGGAGGGGCGCGCGGCCTGCCTCTCTCTCTCTCCTAAAACCCAATAAGGCTCATATACTTCTTCCCCCGTATTCCCGTAACTCCCCGGTACTTCGAAAAATACCCGAACCACTCAGAACCTTTCCGATGTCCGAATATAGTCGTCCAATATATCGATCTTTACGTTTCGACCATTTCGAGACTCCTCGTCATGTCCCCGATCTCATCCGGGACTCCGAACTACCTTCGGTACATCAAAACACATAAACTCATAATATAACTGTCATCGAACTTTAAGCGTGCGGACCCTACGGGTTCGAGAACTATGTAGACATGACCGAGATACGTCTCCGGTAAATAACCAATAGCGGAACCTGGATGCTCATATTGGCTCCTACATATTCTACGAAGATCTTTATCGGTCAAACCGCATAACAACATACGTCGTTCCCTTTGTCATCGGTATGTTACTTGCCCGAGATTCGATCGTCGGTATCTCAATATCTAGTTCAATCTCGTTACCGGCAAGTCTCTTTACTCGTTCCGTAATACATCATCCCGCAACTAACTCATTAGTTGCAATGCTTGCAAGGCTTAAGTGATGTGTATTACCGAGTGGGCCCAGAGATACCTCTCCGACAATCGGAGTGACAAATCCTAATCTCGAAATACACCAACCCAACAAGTACCTTCGGAGACACCTGTAGAGCACCTTTATAATCACCCAGTTACGTTGTGACGTTTGGTAGCACACAAAGTGTTCCTCCGGTAAACGGGAGTTGCATAATCTCATAGTCACAGGAACATGTATAAGTCATGTAGAAAGCAATAGCAACAAACTAAACGATCAAGTGCTAAGCTAACGGAATGGGTCAAGTCAATCACATCATTCTCCTAATGATGTGATCCCGTTAATCAAATGACAACTCTTTGTCTATGGATAGCAAAACATAACCATCTTTGATCAACGAGCTAGTCAAGTAGAGGCATACTAGTGACACTCTGTTTGCCTATGTATTCACACATGTATCATGTTTCCGGTTAATACAATTCTAGCATGAATAATAAAAATTTACCATGATATAAGGAAATAAATAATACCTTTATTATTGCCTCTAGGGCATATTTCCTTCAATAATATATCGGTAATACCTGATATTACCCGATATTCACCGAAACCCTTCGGGTGACCCCGAAACGCTTTCGGATCCTCTCAAAACTATTCTAAATATTAATGAAACAATTCCAAAAATATATTATCATCACTCCTGTCCTACTAACACTCAAAATATCATGATTTCCTTAAGTTTGTGACCCCGTAGGTTCGGTAACTCATAGACATGAACGAAACAGTTCATTCAATGACCGGCAGCAGGACCGTGGAAGTCCATATCGGTCCCTATGAGTACACGAATGATATTCGAGTGAATCTTAGGTTATCATGTGATGTTCCCTTTGCTTCGCGATACTTTACAAAACCCGCTTTGCATTGGTTATCCTCCTGAGTCATCACCATGCTCACTATACCATTGCCCCCGTTACCGGTTTTGTTCTTCTTTCTCATTAATGTGTTCCGGCATCCCCGTGACATAGTCACCTGTCTCTGGCCATACGATGATGGATGTAGTCACACCGAGAGGCCCCTAAGAATATCTCCCCATTGTTGGAGGAGCAAATCCCACTCTTGAGCTATCCGTCCACTTGTCAAACTTTCCGATGAACTTGTAAGTTGTCGTTATGATCATCGTGTTACATGTGACGTTTGAGAAACCCCAAAGCCCACCGCATGGTAAGAAGTGACCATGATACTCTCATGGTCTAAGGAGCAAAATCACATGTTAACACTCCGTGTTATTACAATTGAATACAGGCGATATTAACTCAATTCAAAACAAACAAGTTTGGGTCGATTCAATATGATCATTTTTCCAACGTCATAATCTCAATGCTGTTTTAGGACTATATTTACACTTAATGCTATCCTAAGGTCCGGAAAACGTGATCACCCACAACCATACCTGGCCATGGGAAGCCCGGCCCGGCCAGCCCGGCCCAGCCCGAAAAAGCCCGACCCGGTCCGGCCCGACGATGCTCCCGAGCCGGGCTCGGGCCAGGCCCGGGCCCGTCTTTTTGCACTTTTCTGAAGGTCGGGCCGGGCCGGCACGGAGACCGACGGGCTTTTACATGTTCGGGCCGGGCTCGGGCCCAGAAAACAGGCCCGATGGCCGGGCCAGGCCGGGCTCGGGCCTAGGTTTTTTGCGTCGGGCTTGGCTAGGCCCGGCCCGAGGTATGGCCAGGTATACCCACAACACTTGAGTTAGTCCCAGAGGCAAGACTAGGAACCTTTTATTTAACCATTTATCATTCCACACGTGCATATGAGTTTTCCACTGAATCACATATTCTAGGATCATAGCAGTTATAGCATGAAATATAAACTCTTAGTTGTGAATATCGAAATATAATAATACAAATATTGTTGCCTCTAGGGCATATTTCCAACAGTTACACCCTCTTTTTGGATGTGGTGGTAAGATGTAACAATAGTAGTTATGATGAAGTTGTTTTGCCTTTTGGGTATATGATGGTGCATGCATAAGTTTTTTTTGTTCCATGTGTAGTGTATTCCTTTGCTTGTTGCTTGAATTGTTACTCTTTTGTCAATGCTAGGTGAAGTGGTATGTGGTGTAGAGAGGGAATGTTCTAGGGGTTTATAGTTCATGACAAACAACCAAGAATAAGTGCCTCATTACACAGTCAACTTCTTCAAAGGGTCTAAGAGTAGATAGAAGGCACAGTATGCTTATTCCAAGTTTGTGCTCAAATGGAAAAGCAATGTTGAAGCAGTCAAGTCTCATGTTCAGTTTGGGCCGTGTGAGATGATTGTAACACGGTTTTATTTACGTGATTGTTCTGATAGTATGTAAGGTATATATGATAAGATCATCACATGGGGTACAAAGTAAGCAGACCTGGCCAAATTTACGCAACCAAATATCACGCAGTCCATCAACACAAGTATTTGAATGTCCCAGGTGAGACACATATGAAGGAGAAAAAAGATACAAGCAACCAAACATGCTCATAGTAGATTGATGACCATGCCTAAACTATAGCTGGCCAAATGGGTCGGGTTAACCAGGCCGACCCGTGAGCACGCCGGCACGGCCCGCCATGGGCCAGACACGGCACGGGCTAAACGGGCCGGGCCCGGCACGCGACATGCCCTGGGCCATGCTTGGGCTGCTAGCTTGAGCACGCGGGCCGGCACGACACGATCCGATTATGTTTTTTTATACATCTATATATGACTCAACAGGTAAAAATAGGCTAAAAACGCCCAGTGCGTCAAATAGCAGACGAACTAGCGGGCCTGGCGTGCTAGTGGACCGGCTCGATTAGTAGCTGGGCCGTGCCTAGGTTGGGACCTCCCGCCCGTGGGCCGGTACGACACGGCCTGGCTATTAGTCGTGCCGTCACGGGCCGTGTCGTGCTAGGCACGTTTACCGCGGGCCGAGCCGTGCCGACCCGTTTGGCCCGGTATGGCCTGAACAACAAAATATGTATATGCACCCTATTCAGAAAACAGAAGAAGTATATTTAGCGAGAATCTGAAGATTTGCAATAATAGCACATGGGTCCATGACTTCACACCAAAACCATCGATGGTCAACATGACATCCAGTTTAGCCGGCAACATGGTTCCGCAGAGAAAAAAGACATACACACTCGACGGTACGACAAGCGGAGCAAATCCAGGCAGACACATGTTTCTTAATCTAAAGCTGTAAACCACCATTGACCTCCTATAGCTAAGCTAATCAGCACTAGTCCTAGGTAGCCCAACTGGGCTAGCCATCCCACTACTCTTTATTTATTTATAAAAAGCTTGCAAGTACTCTTCATTTTAGTAAGTTTTTTTTAGCTTGAATAATTTGGACCAAACCAAACCCCCCACTATTTCTCCAAATCATAATACTCTACTCCTCTCCACCTTGTCACTCTAGAGTCGGCGGACTTCCTCTGTCCCTTCTGCCTTTACTCCCTTCACCGAATTCCCCAAACCCCAGCTCGCCGCCGCCCGCATTGCGACGCCGGCCCGGGAATACGAGGACCCGTCGCGTCGTCTCAGATCCAGCTCGGAGCCTTCCCCGCCGGGGCCGCCGACCAGAGCTTTTCCCCGCAAGAAATGGCGCCATTCGAGCGGGTTCTTGGGAAGACGCTTCTTCGCTAGGACCGCAGCAGGGGGCTGTGATGGAGAGCGCCTCCAATGAGGAGACGCTGCCCCCGGCGCTGCCTCTGGCGACGCTGATCGGCCGCGAGCTCCGCGGCGGCGGCTCCGAGCGCCCGCTCGTGCGGTACGGCCACTCCGGCTTCGCCAAGCGCGGCGAGGACTACTTCCTGGTCAAGCCCGACTGCCTCCGCGTCCCCGGCGACCCTTCCTCGGCCTTTTCCGTCTTCGCCGTACGCGCACTGTCTTATTCGCAGGCCCCCTTTTGTTTTTTCTCTCTCGGGTTCGGCCATGTGAGGGCGTGTTTGTTTCTCGGATCTGCTGACTGTAGGTGTTCGACGGCCACAATGGCGTGTCGGCGGCGGTGTTCAGCAAGGAGCACTTGCTCGACGACGTGATGAGCGCCGTGCCGCAGGGTATCAGCCGCGAGGACTGGCTGCAGGTGCTGCCGCGCGCGCTTGTGGCAGGCTTCGTCAAGACAGATATTGACTTCCAGCGCAAGGGTGAGACTCAGAGAGAGGTCCTTGCAATGCCATTATATTCCCCGGCGAATCTCATCACTAAGATGTTGTTAACTCTGGGAATTGGTGCAGGGGAAATGTCAGGGACGACGGCGACGTTGGTCGTCATCGATGGGTTCACCGTGACTGTGGCGTCAGTCGGAGACTCCAGGTGCATCCTTGACACTCAAGGTGGTGTGGTCTCTCTGCTAACCGTTGACCACAGGCTAGAGGAGAATGTAGAGGAGCGGGAGCGTGTCACGGCGAGTGGAGGGGAGGTCAGCCGGCTGAACCTTTGCGGTGGGCAGCAGGTACCGCTCTACTGGGATCAGTTTGGGGATGCAACTGCATATTTGGATATAAACTTTGGGGGTAAATTGTTATGTTTATTTTTATATAGGTTGGCCCTCTCCGATGCTGGCCAGGTGGACTGTGCCTTTCAAGATCAATTGGGGATACCGATGTTGGGGAGTTCATCGTGCCAATTCCACATGTCAAGCAAGTGAAGGTGAATTTTGGAAGTTTGATCAAATGCCATGAGCGTACCTTATTCTAGTGTATCTTGACTGACATGTGTGTTTTGGGTTTGCCATAGCTCTCTAGTGCTGGAGGAAGGCTAATAATTGCATCAGATGGAATATGGGATGCAGTGTCCTCAGAGATTGCAGCGCAGGCGTGCAGAGGCTTGCCTGCAGAATTGGCCGCAAAGCTTGTTGTTAAGGTCAGTATGCATTTCACTGCAGTTGTTAAATTGTCCCATACTTTCTGCAGTATGCTTGATTGTCTTGACCATCTAACTGAGATCAATTTTGCTTGTACAGCAAGCTCTAAAGACAACTGGATTGAAAGATGATACAACTTGTGTAGTTGTTGATATCATCCCATCTGATCATTGTTCAACACCGCCACCATCGTCTCCAAAGCAAAATCAGAACAAGTTGAGGTTTCTTCTTTTTGGTAGGAGGTCCCATAGCTCTGTTGGAAAGCTTGGTGACAAAAAGAAGTCTGCTTCATTTGGATTTGTGGAGGAATTATTTGAAGAAGGCTCTGCATTGTTGGAAGAAAGGCATGTTCTTATTTTTCTCTTACACTTCATATTGTTTTATATACTATGCATATCAGTAAAGTACATGGTTTTTAGTCGTGCATTTATTTGTCATATGTGAATTTTGTGTTTGTCATTGGATAATTTCCTTTTGCTTCACTTTTATCTCCTTATCCCTGGTTTAGTTTGATGATATACAATACATCTTTTGGATGGTGAAGAACAAGTGGTTGTATCCACCCCCTAACTGAACGTTTCTGGATTAGCACTGGTAGTCTTTTTTTTTTTGGGCGTCAGTTGTTCAATCATCTGTAGCTACTGTATTTAATATTTCATGAAAAGTAGTAAAGCAACATTGCACAAGCTCTCCATGAATTGGTCTTATGTACCATGTCCTGGGTACCAGACATGCCTTTATGTTTGGTGCTGTTGAATTACTGGACCTATTTTTCCACTCTCTTGGTTAGGTGCATATAGCTGGTGTACTTGCCAGATATGTATTCACGCAAATGGTGACTGTTTTCTGTTCTTTGTGGTGGCATTGTCCATTTCTCTTGTGGTGGCATCGTCCTTTAAACATTACTTAAATATGCCGTCTAGTTGAAAATTAGAATGTAGACCAAGGTCAAAAGAGCCAAGTAATACACGAAAAATATTTTGCTCGTCACATTCTGACTGGAGATGGACAACGAGGATTTTGAGATGACTTCTATTTGTGTAGTCATTTATTGAGTTGTTGTGCTTCTTCTAGTAACGGAACATAGGTAATGTTAGAATATCACCTTTGTTAGTTTGCATTTCTCTTGCAGTAGTACTTCTTTAGACTAGTAGGTGGTCTGGAAAGATAGGATTCTTATCTTGTATGCCGCTACAGCGCCTGAATACGGACCCTACTTTTCTCATTGTCAGTAGAAGATCAGGTTTTCAAGAATGGTTAGCACTGGAATGAGCAAACTTCATCTGCCGCTAGGAGCATCTCACTTTGGCTCTTCCATATACAATCTGCTTTTTTTTTTAGAAAAGGAGGAGGACCCCCGGCCTCTGCATCTGGGCGATGCATACGGCCACTTTATTAATTATTCTCACAAGACCTTACAAAGTCATACAACAGTAAGACTAAAGCCACCATCTAAGCAACAATTGTCGCTACTCCTATCCAATTGATGAAGGGGCGCTGATAGTCTGGGCCTAATACCAAACATACATCGCAGCCAAACCTAAACATCTAAGACCTGAGGTCCCAACCAGGACGCCTGCCGGGTATGGGGCACCTACCAGTCCGGCGCACTTCTCAACCAGGACGCCTGCCGGGTATGAGGCCGCCGCATCCACCTGCCTCCAGTCCATCTTCAGTGCTGTACTGCTACACCACCTTGCCCGGTCTCTCTGCCATCGACACCACCACGACGCCTGATAACGTCACCCTCCTGCGCGAGTCCCACGCCACACATCGGGCGCCGAGTCTCCACTGCGCCACGCCACCGAGAATCGTCACCATTAATGTGCAGGATGAATCACCGCTCCACCAATTCTTCCGTCCACTGGTCCCTCGAGCCCGTGTACACCTCCAAGAATGACGCCCCAAGAGGTAAACGACACAATAATGCCGCCGTCATCCGATCTACTGATCTAGGGTTTCCCCCGGAGGTAGCAGATAGTGGCTTGGAACTTCTCAACAGCGATGCCTTCAA
This sequence comes from Triticum urartu, assembly GCF_003073215.2. NCBI lineage: Eukaryota > Viridiplantae > Streptophyta > Magnoliopsida > Poales > Poaceae > Triticum > Triticum urartu. The sequence goes on along the minus strand of NC_053025.1, from coordinate 440,216,440 downwards.
CAAGGGAACGACACCAAATAGTGCCGCCATCGCCGGCCTCGGCAGCAACCGCGAGCAGGTCTTCACCCAGATCTGTTCCAATGGCCTCCATCAAGCGTCTTGTGCACGGATCGTCCACCACCGCGGCCGCCGCCCGTCGCGAGTCCACAGCCGCCGACACAGTCCTCCGACGTCCGGGGCCGCCGCCCCGGGATCCAACCCTCGCTGGCCGCCGAGTCCTGCTGCCGCACGCCCGATGCGCATCGGACCGGGATGCTGCCGGCCGCTACCAGGCCCCGACCAGATCTGGGAAGAGGAATCAACCTCCACCGCAGCATCTAGCCATATACAATCTGCTGTATAATAAATTAATGGCCTCAGTCATTACATGCTTCTCTTATCAGTTTGTCCACTTGGCTGTTGAGATATATTGCTGATTGACATTTTGTTTGTTTGAGGAATGCCATCTGGTATTCTACTTCACCGTGTTCATTTTAAGCCTTTTGACAGCATAGTAACATCTTGTCCCCTGGCTTTTGCAGGTTGGGTAGGAATTCCCTGTCAAAAGCAAATTTGCCCCCATTTCGCTGTGCGATCTGTCAAGTGGACCAAGTGCCATTCGAAGATTTAATAACAGATAATGGGGGAGGTTACTGCTCTGCCCCGTCAACACCATCGAGCTGTCCTTATCTTTGTTCCGGTTGTAGAAAAAAGAAGGATGCAATGGAAGGTAAAAGATCTAATCGCTCGACTGCATGCACTTGAAAGTACCAGTAGCACTGACTGGTGCTCGTCCATGAGAACTAGTATTCTGGTTCAGTTTTTCTGCTCTATGTGAAGAGAGGGGAGAATAAACTGTTTGTCACTGGATCGAAGAATTATTTGGGTGAAACTAACTGTGTTCTGGCCTGAACTGAACAAATTGGGCCACTAACAAGCTTGTTGTCTATCAGGAGCGCTGATGAAATTTCCATTTGCTCTGAGAAGATGGCTCCCAGAAATTCAGCACTAGGTTTTTCTGTGTACCTTAGTCTGTGAAGTGAAATGACTAGCTTAAAACTGTTTCAGGAAGCGACGGCAAAGCTCCTCGTTGCTGCTCTGAAATGTACCTTGTATGGAACCGAACTGACTAATGTTTGATGCTATCCTTATCGAAGCTACTACTGCATTCTGGGTTGGTTTTTGTTGCGCTTGTCATGTAATTTCACTACTAAATCTGATCAGCAGGGAGACAACGGCGCAACTTGTCTGGCGGTAAGATAAAACTCTTGACTGGAGATTGATTGATCTCATAATCCAAATGATGTACAATTGTTTCCCGCTGTGTTCTGATGACTGTGGATCCTCTGACATTTAGGAGGCAAGTTAGGTAGGTACAATGGCCTTCATGTTTAAAATAGAGAAGGCAAGTTAGCACCAGATATTTTCCCGTATACTAACTTCCCTTGAGTCAGAGGATCTCGTTCCGACTGCAAGGTGAGGATAACAGAAAGCATACTACGAATATTGACATATGGTAGATCGCTTTCTTCCTTTTTGTTGAAGTGCCCGTTCCTGGCCTTGAGCACTGAAGCATCCAAATATCGTCATGTTAATTTATAGAGCTGCCGCTGCCGCTGCCAGCTATGCCCATATCAGCAAAGAATTACAGGCTTACTTCCTTGAGCTGTTTTTTTTTCAAACCTAGTTCCCTCAGCTGTTCTTTTTGAGCAAATAAAGAACTGTAATCTAAACAGGGAAGTCCCAAACCCTATTTGGCGCCTGGCGCCGGTGACAGTACAAACCCCCCCTCCCTCCCCTATCTAAGTGTAATCAGTCCCTTCAAAAGGAAAAATTTCAGAGACACCAGAGTTGAACCTTCTACAATCTTAATTCTCGGTCATACCGAATGAAACTCACTCACTTGGTGAAACCGAAATATTCAATCGACTATTCCATGGCACGTCGGTCAGACCGACGAAAAATGCTAAGGTAACATCGAAGCATGTTCCTTATCATTAACTAGCCATCGAAAAATCCAATTGATTCTGCTTGGAGACTCCAAACTGCACATATAAGAGAAAGTTTGCCAAACGTTTTCTATTGAATTATACTTAATTATACTTTCCGGGCTTTACTCAATGACCCTCTATTACAAACTCTCCAAATTACCATGACACTTCTTGTGCAAATTTATAATCCTTACCATTTGACATATACAAACAAGAGGACTTAACCCTTCTTGGAAATTGATGTCAAAGGGAAAGAGATATGCACATCAAAGCTTATATCTAAAGGGGTGAGAACTTATCTATTAAAAGTGATATGCACATCGGGAGAAACTGGTATTGAAATTGTTATTTGATATTTATCAAGATTTTCTCTTACCTCATAAACCTACTCCCAATAAAAGTCTCATGATACACGGGGAGAAGAAATCCAATAGGAGGGGGGTGGGGGTGGATCTTATTAAGATCCTATTGAATTTGTTTTAGTCAAATTCTTTGGAAATATTAAATTTCATACAAGTAGTACTCATTCTTATGCATGTCTTCCCTATCTTAGTTAATTGCAGTACTTTTCATGTTCTCAGTGAGATCCTTGTGTTTTCTGACCTTATTTTCACAAGTTTATCTCTTCATGAATCTCTGCTTGGTATTTCAGTTTTGTGTGTGTATCTTTCACTTTAATGTCATCTCTTTCTTGTTGTAAATATATGTATTTAGCTAGGATTCATGTCCCTATGCTCTGATGCACTCCACCAAGATTCATGTGATATAGAAGAGTCTCCGGTACCTATTCAATTGTGCATTTGCATTTCAAAAGAAAAATTCTAAATATGCCTAATCTTAGGGGGAGCTCCTATATATCTCAGGTTTGTCAAAACTTCATATTGTTCTTCAATTAATATTTCTTCATTACAGCTTTGATTTATGTTGTCATCAATTACAAAAAAGGGAGAGGTTAAAAGCACATTCACCCCCTTGATCGTTCGGTAATTCATGTCAACACACATATTGTTGGACTAATGTTTTCCTTGAGAGTATTTCAGGAAGTTCAACTTAGGCAAAACTTTGGAAAGTGAATGTGGACCCCTCAAGATACTAAGTACAAGTGTTGGCCAAGCCCCAAGACTCCATTTTATGTTTCAGCGATCCAAGATCACACTGAGTCCATAGGTATGCCATATCGAAAGGGGATGAAGTTGTGATCATGGACTCACTACTCAAGCGCTTAGACATCAAGCTCCAAAAGCCTCATTCAAATTCTCACATTCTACTATGTCACAAACCCTAAGTGAAACTCAGGCTCACTGAAAGAGACACACCTAGAGTCATTGAGCCATTCATGACATAGTCGTTGCCTAAACCCTAGAACTTCGGTTCCACCGAGTTGACACTTCACTCCCACGAAGAGCACTTGCCAACCTTCTGTTTTCAACTGAAATTCATTCGGAATTTCCGAGCGGTTTCAGTCGGTGACACTGAAGTATGGAAGGTGCTTAGGTCATCACAACTCAGAGCCACCAAACGTTTTCACCCTGTCTCATTGATTGAAAACGCCTAAAGTTCAAACCTTTTGTACTGATTGGTCTCACCGAGTGGTTTCACCCGGTCCCACTGAATAGTGCATAAAGATGTGTAATGGTTGGATTTGGTGCTGCTATACCCCACCCACTCCACCAAACTCTCAAAGAGCAACTAGAGGGAAGCATAAACATTCCATACCCATATTTCTGAGAGAGATTTCCGCATCCTTCTGTTGAGATCACAGGGGTTCCACTCCAGCCATAGAACCTTGACTTCTAGTCATCTCATTGCTTTCTACCCAAACCCTCTCCCGTCCCAAGGCCAAAATCCGTGAAAGAGTGTTTGAGTGTTGAGGAGATTATCTTTTGAAGCACAAGAGCAATAAGTACATCATCAACAAACCCACCTATTACTTTTTAGAGGGTGGCGCCTCCTAGATTGACTAGGTGTTCTTGCGAGTCTTCAAATCTCGTGAAGAAACCAAGAAATTTGTGAGGGCAAGAAGATCACCTACTTCGTGAAGATCTACCCGAAATGAGGCTAGTCCCTCTTGGGCGTAAGCCATGATGGGATATGCAAAGTTGCTTCTTCGTGGACCCTTTGTGGGTGGAGCCCTTTATGGATTCGATTCCCTCGTGGAATCTCGCAACCGTTATCCCTGAGATCATTGATCCGGGAGATTGAAGCCACTATCAACATGGACGTATGATAGCACCATATATCGGAACCACGGGCCAAAAATCTTCCCGGTCAACCTTTGTTTTCGAATCTCAAACTCTAGTACCTAACTACTAACATTTGCATGATTGTTATTTTTCACTGCCCATACTCTAGATATGCATGTGTAGGCTATACTTGTTGCTATTTAGCTGATGCCAAAATCTACCTAAAAGTTATGAAACATTATAATCGCTAATTGGTCCTTGCTAATCTCTATCCATCACCCCTCTAGACGCCTTTCAATCCTACAATAACGTGGGCAATATTTGTGCATATTCTCGCGAATTTTCTTTTTGTATAACTATTTCAATTTGACAATCTTATTTGGCTGTGCTTAGTTAAATCGCACACGGTTCTCTACAAGTGAGTGTGTATGATAGGATAAGAAACACGTTGTCGAGAATCAAATTGTATGCGTTTGCACAATCATCGCACATGGTATGGAACAACGAAACAAGTGTGCTTGGACTCTACAACAGATCACCCCCCCCCCCCCCCCCCGAAATGATTTTGGATGGTGTGCGATAGCTCCTAGTCCCACACATGAGCTTTAAATCAACCTTGTCCGATGCTAAACGCAATCTCACTCATAAAGTAGAAGGTCAACACGCACAATGGAATGAACCATCATAGACTTAGATGAAGCGTGTGTGGGGGTTGAAACAATCTCACACATTTAGGTGTTCTGAACCGTGTCCAATAGGACCTAAATCACAAACGTTTCCCCTTTCGTGATCGTGTGTAATGGTCCAAACAATCACACACATGTAAGCGATAGATCCCTGGTCACAAATGTTTGCTTATTTTTCGACCATGTGCATTTGTTTAATCATCGCACACACATTGTTTTAGAAATTTGTGTGCAGCGGACTACCCATTCACATGTTTTCTCCAGTCATGTGCATGACTGCTCGTGTGGTTTTAAACCGTATGCAATGACCCTATCTGTACCAATTGTCACTCTAATAACTTGATACTTCATAGCTACTAGAGGATAACATGCGCTTTACAACGCCGTCCTTTGGTTTTGAAATTAAGCCTATTTTCTCCCAAAACTTATTATGTCAATTCACATTCCGTGCTTACTGTGGAGGCGGTCGAGCAAACACGGACCCCCGCGGGCTGTATTGGGTTGGTCATGTAGGACAGTCCTTGAGGTAGGAAGGTTTCATTTTATTTTTTATTTTTTTGTCTACCCTTTTGTCCATGTTTTACTTTCCTGTTCATTTTTATATTTATTTTATTTTTATTTTATACAATTCATGATTTTTTTTATAAATTTATGAATATTTTAAAAATTCAGGAACATAATTCAAAATCTTGAATATTTTTTAAAATTCAAAATAAATATAAAAATTGTGAATATATTTTTAAAATCCATGATTTTTTACATTTAAAAAAAATTTAAAAAAATTCTGACTATTACTAAAAATCATGAACAATTATAAAACTCATGAACAGTCTTTTAGAACTCATAAATATTTTTTATTAATCATGAAGAATTTTAAAATTTATTAAATTTATTTTAATTCAAGAATGTTTTTAAAATTGTGAACATTTTTGGAAATTCACAAAAAATACATTAATATTCTTTTTAAAATGCTTTAATGGGATGTGGATTTCGATACTGTCATGCAGGACCCATGACCCTACCATACCCTTACATGTGGGGTCCACTTCTAAGAAAGACTTTGGAGCTCTTCTATGCCTCTATTCCTAGGGAGCTTAATAATTTTAGGATTACCTCGGGCACGTGGACGAGAGCAAAGCTGCGAGGCGCCGTACGCTAAAGCAAGTATAGGCACGTCCGTTGTGGTCGTTTCCAAGAAAGATTTCAGGCTTACTTCATTTAAATGTCCTCCGTACGCTGAGAAAGATTACAAGTTTATTTCATTTCACTGTCCTTTGCGGACAGAGAAAGGTTACAACTTACAAGTGGGGCATCCTTTGCCTTGGGAAAAATTGACACACAACCAAATAAAGTCTAAGCAGCAAGCACCTTTTACACATACAGGAGATCGAGGCTCCTAGCATGGAGAAAATCCAGATTAGTGCCTTTGTAATATCACATTTTACAAGACCCCCATGTCCTACAAATCCTATCACGCTACCTACTTTTATTGCCTTCTCTCTCTGCATGCATCACCCCAACCCACGAAACAGCAACGACATGCGAGTACGTGTTAGCACTTAGCAGACAGTTAGTCACAGCTAGCGAGGCTCTGCATGGATCACAACCTCGCCCCGGTGCTGGAGAGCAGCAGCCCGCACGGCTGAGACGGCCCACTGAACTGCAGCATGTCGAAAGGGTCCCTCGTCGCGTCGAAGCCATTGGTGATCCAGGGCTCGCTATGGTGGTGGCGGTGGTGGTGCTGGTGCAGAACATCCTCCAGGCCCAGGGCGGCATCGTGGAGGGGCAGCAGGCCATGGTCCTGTGGCTGTGGGTTCGCCTCGCCTGATCAGACACAAGAAACAAAAGTAAGAGTGAGATGATGGGGGGCTACGGCCTTAGGACGGAACCAACCAACAAACACCTGGTGGGAGAAGACTGACCACCTTGAGGAGGAATGCCCGGCATCTGCGCGCTCGCTGGACCCGGCGGCGCCGGCGCTGTCGGCGACTGGTCGGCGCTCTGCGACTGCACCTTGAATTCCACGATGCGGCCGGGGAACTTGTAGGCGTCCTGCTGCAGCTTCACCACCAGCGCCTGCATGCAACGCGATGCTGTTATGTTTACGAACGACCCACATATTGTTCATGAGAGACACAGACCGAAATGAAGTGCAGTACCTTCTGCGTTGCGGTGAGGGCGTTCACGGAGAAGCAGTTACTCCCGACCACCACCCCGATGATTTCATGGATGCAGTTGAAGAGCAGGATGATCCCGTGCTCGCTGCAGTAGGAGTAGAGCTTGTCGTCCAGGACGCACTCCCGGGCATGCTCCACGGTTGACTCCCACATTTTGTTCGACATCCCACTGCCGAGCAACTGAAAATGGCACACGTGATGAGAATATATAGTTTGTAGAGTACGTGAAACTCTGTAAAAAAGAGGCAGTCCAGGTTCTTACGCCGCGCAGTCCATATTGATCCATCACCAAGTTCCTGAGGAAGTCCTGAACGGTGTGGATGCCAAAGTCAGCGAGCTTCTTGTGGAAAACTCCGTCTTTCCCAATCTTTTCCAAACGCCATACGTCGTCAGCCAACGCAGGAGGGTGATGCTTCTTGTACACTGAAAAGTAAAAAGTTCAACCAGTCAGTTAGACTACAAGGGAAAAAAAGATTGCAATAATTTCGTTTGGTTAAAATATGTAGTATCAATAATCACAAACCTTCACCACGGTGATCCTTCACCAGGAAGGGATTGCTGACAGCCTCCTGCACCCTCTCTTCGATGGAGCTGGCGCGAGACATCCTCGCGCCGAGCCTGAACTTCCTGCTTCTGATCCAGCTAGAGTTGTCCGTGAAGGAGATGTCGCGGACAGAGCCCACGCCTTTCTCGAGCACAATGACCACCTCACCGGACAGCAGCGGCCTCTTGCCTTCTCTCTCGAAGACTATGCTCTCGCTGAACTCCTTTTCGGTGTGCTCAAGGCGCTCGTCGGCGTTGAAGTCGCCGTCGAGAACGAGGAGCTCCACCTTCATGGAGGACAAGGGGCCTGAGGTGATCAGCTGGTTGTTGACGGCGTCGGTGAGAACAATTCGAAGTGGCTGCTTGTTCTCTGCTTCTACCCTGTTGCCCGTGAAAAGGGTCTGAGGCAGGTTGCCCTGGAACTGCAGCTTGTATCTTTTGCTGCTCGTCTTTAACTGAAGTGGAAGCCTGAGTAATGCAGAGCAGAAATTTAGCCAGAAAAACAGGAAGGAGCCTATAACTTAACACTTTCGGCCAAAGTAGAATTAGCAGCCCTATAAAGTTTAAAAAGGGACTACCGCTACTGCACTGCCTAATGTTTGTAACAACCATATGGTGGCAATTTAAAGGATTTTCAACAGCATTACGGGTAGTATATTCAGGTCCATATTATTTGCAACGACTTTGTTAAAATTGCAAATTCAACAGTGAAAATGATCTTCAGAGTTATATCTGCTTCATAATATTGTCGCTAGTAGTGCTTAGTAGTAACCTTGGATAGCATGTAAATGAAGCATGTAACTGTTCACAGAAGATTGAATCACTAAACACAGCAGTAGTATTTAGGCACTAACCTGTGAGCCGAATCGATGTGGCGGATAAGAACATTGTGCACTTCTTCCTGCACCTGAATCCGCAACAGAGTCAGCGCATTGCTGCCGAAGAAGCGAGTTCTGCAGAGTAAACAAACATGGAGAGAAATGTGCTTACAACTCGGCGCAGAAAGGGCTCCAGCTTGGGCAGATGCTTCTGCATGTACTGCGCGCCAATGGCCTCCTGCATCGAGCTACTACTGCACAGAGCAAAAGGTGCCAAGCATCGTCAGAACCAAGCAAACTCAAAGCCTGACACCATTCTGTAGAGAAGCAAGAATGCACTCACTTGAGAAGCGTTCGCCGGCGCTTGGCGTCCGGGGAGGCGAGCTCCTCCTCGTCGCCGTCCACCACCTCCTCCTCCACGATGTCCAGCACCCTCTTCAAATCCATCACGGACTTGACTTGCCTAAGCTCACTTCACTAGCTAGCTTCACCTGAGGTGAGTGAGGTACGTGGGCGGCGTAGGAGTCTGAGCTGGCTGTGCAAGTGATGACCACGTACTACGTACGTGGGCTATAAATAGCGGCGGCAATGAGCAGAGGAAGCAGCGCCGAAGCTTCTCTCCCCCTCCCCGCAGGGTGGTGGCGGGTCGGTCTCGTCAAGGACACGCTCCCCTCGCCGGCAAGCCAAAAGACCGTAAAGCCTCATCAGAATCCCTAGAAATGCCAAGATTCGGCTCGGGCACGCCCACCCACCCGGGGCTTTGGGCCTTTTCCTCCCCGCCCCTCCTCCCTCCCCTCCTCCTCTCTTTCAGTGCCCGTCGACAAAAAGGGCGCGGAATTTTGTCAGAAAGCGGCAAAGCGGCGAGGCGAGCTGTGCATGCATGGAGATCATGGAGATGATGATGGTGGTGGAGCTGGAGATGGGCTAGCGCTCGCCCGGCGCGTGCGTCGGGAGGCGTGCCGGCGTACGTACGTGGTGCTGGTGGTGGTGGCCGGTGCATGGCTAGATATCGACCGGAGAAGCTTCCGGGAAGCAGGCGGAGCTCTAGCTAGCATGGCGATGGGAGAGGCGCGCGGGGCGCGTAGGCTTTCGGGGACGAAAGATGGGTACAAAGGCCAGCTTTCCGCCGGGAGGGGGGAGCTGCTGCCCTTCTCTCGGGTGCTCGCCTGCTCGGGCGGAGAAGAAAGGAGGAGCAAAGCAGAGCTAGGAGAACAAAGCGAAGAATTTATTCTCCTCCGAGCTCATGCTCCTGCTTTGCGCTGCGTTCGTGTGCCTGTGGGGAGACGAGGATAAAATTGAAATGGAGTGGACTTTGTCCATTTCCTTTTCTCTCCTTGTCCTCTTCGTCCGATCCGTCTCGCTTATCTGTAGAATCAGCTGAAAGGACTTTCCCGGTTACTGAACGAATGATGAATTGCTCGGTTATCTATTCATCATTTCTTCTCCACTGTCCTTGGCATCTTCGTACAGTCCATCTCGCTTATCTGTAAAATCAACTGAGAGGACTTTACCCCGGTGATTGAGTGAATGATGAAATGTACAGTTATCATTTCTTCTTTACTGAGCCGTCGAGTAGCACTGACTTGAAAATCACGGTCGCGTCTGGTCTTATTTATCTCGGGCGCGCAGATACGCAGCCAACCATATGCCCGTGGGAGGACGGACAGAAGAGCGGATTTTCCATTCTCGCCCGAATTCCCGAAAAGGAATCCTAGAAAGCGAGGAGATATCCGGGTTTCTGCAGGCACCCTCCCCTGCAGAGCAGCTGCAGGCAGGATTAGATTACGAGGTAGTATGTGGCTCTGGCTCTGGTGTGGGGGTCAGTCGGTCAGCTCTACCGTCGCCTTTGCTGGCCCCTAGAAAAAGCGGCTTATTACATCATGCTTGCTCCGGCCCTTTATTGCCACTGCTGCTATCTCCAAATCTCCCAGAAAGCACCCACCTCCCATGCATGTGAGGGGGGCGAAAGCCGGCTTTAGCATACGATGCTGATGCTCTCAGTCCCAGCCGCTTTGGGCGTGTGCGCGCGCCATGTCCCTAGCTGCTACTCACGTATCGGTATGGTGGTATCCGAGGCAATCGCCTGCTTCTCAGGGTTTCCCTTGGAGGTTAGGATTAAGGAGACAATTGGTCACACTGATGCTGCCGTGTGTTAGAAATATAGTACTATTTGGGTCTGAGTTAGAGATAACATCGACAAGTCTCCCTCCTTAGTTGTACACAACATACCCCCCATATCGATACAACACAACATCACAAATATTTCATCATATAATTTGAGGACCGGACTAACTGACGATCATTATGTGTATAGCGATAGATATCAACAATTCCCATATCGCGATGCCGAGCCGTCACGTGCTTCAAACTTAACCCACCACGACCCCGCACCACCACCACTCGAACCAAAAGCGCCGAGCAATTAACCCCCCACGCCGCCCACACCACCACACCCTTCTTTGTCTCTTACCCCCGTAAGAAAGGATTTCTTATCAGCTTCAACGACCGCCAAAATTCTCTTGTCTCCCAATCCAGAAGCTGCTTCACCACCATGATAGGTTTCTCTGAAGATCCCAAAAATCTCTCTTCTCTCCATCCTCTAAAGACCACAGTTATCAGCACTTAATCAAAAAACTTACCAGGGGAGAATTTTTCTTGGCATAGATAATTCAAAAAAAAAATATTGCGTTCAGATGGGAGTTGTTGTTGGTACATGGACTGGTGGATAGTGCCCGATCTGCCGAGTTCTTAGGTGAGCTCTACACAAAAATTCAAGCAGTGACATGCCCTTTTGTGATCGTTAGGATTTTAACTTAACCCGAGGGACGACGGGTAAGAGCAATCTTCATATAAATAATTAGAGGAGTGTGGATATGTCTAATGATTGGGTTGCGGAACTCGGGCTAATCGAGCTACATATGATTGGCACTAGGTTCATCTGGTGGAATAACCGGGACGACGTGGGGCGGTGCGTCCTGGATAGGGTGTTTGTGTCTACCAATTGGGAGAGCAAGTTCCCGAGGTACTCTCTCACGGTAGAAACCCGCCTAGGATCCGATCATTGTCCTCTAATCCTATGTTTTGGTGAAATACCATGACAATCATCGAAAAGGTTCTTCTTCAAGAAACAATGGTTACTACAACCGGGATTTGTGGACAGCGTAGTGGATATTTGGTTGCGGGCTAGGTCGCGCCCGCCGCATCGTTGCGGTCCTTTTTTGTTATTCCTTGGACATGTGGCAACATTGTATTCGCCAACTTCGACATAACCGAGGGGATGGGTGGGGGCCAATGTGGGGAGCGCTCTAAAGGCCCGCAAACAGACATTGCTTGCTAAGCTGGCAGATTTAGACTGCATAGCTGACGCCGGGGGAGGGGGTCACACATGATGAGTGGGCTCGAAGATATGCAATGGAGGACAAGATGATTTTCATTCTTAGGTGTGAGGAAATGTATTGGCAGCAGCGGGGCCAACAAAAATGGGTGGTGGAACGGGATGTTAGTTCTGAGTTCTTTCATGTCGTGGCCAATGGGAGGAGGCGTCGATGCATGATTCATTTCCTTCAGGATGATTTGGTGATTATTTCGGATGAGGGTGACCTTCGATGACATATTTATGGTTTCTATCGCGATCTTCTCGGATCGATCGAACCAACTATGGCACCGCTGCTCTTATCAGTATGGGAACATGACAGGAGGGTTTACAGTGGGGATAACCTTCGCTGATCGCTTCGTTCTCCTTGAATGAGATTGCTAATAACCTTGGTTCCATGCATTCTAATACTGCCCCTGGCTTAGACGGCTTTCTAGTCACCTTCTATAAGAAGTTATGGAATATTGCGGGTCCCCAATTCCTCACGTTGGTCCTAGATTTCACACATGGCGGATTGATGTGAAGCGGCTAAACTATGGGGTGATCACATTCTTGCCTAAAGTAGAAGGGGCAGACCATATCTGGCAATCACTAGTAGAAAACAGGGCTTTGGTCCTGGTCAAATCAGAGCATTAGTCCCGGTCGAGTTACAAACCGGGACTAATGGGTGCATCAGTCCCGGTTCAAGCGGCCAGGGAGCCGGCAGGGCCACGGCAGGCACTAGTCCCGGTTCGTCTGGCCCCTTTAGTCCCGGTTCTAGACATGAACTGGGACTAAAGGTCCTCGCTCCTACGGCAGCCCCTTTAGTCCCGGTTAGTGGCTGGAACCGGGACTAAAGGTCTGTCTTCTGTCCCGGTTCTAGCCACCATCCGGGACTAAAGAGATGCCTATATATATGCTCGCCCCTGCCCGCTCACTCCTCTGTTTTTTGGCCGGCCGGCGTGTGGGAGCTGTGTGCTGCTCTGCTCTCACCTCCTATGCACATGAGGTGTTCGATGAAATGCCTGATCCACACTTAAGCTTTCTCCTCTTCAAGCTCGACCTCCAAGCTCCATTTTCCCCAAGATTTGTCTAGGTTTGGCGGTCCGTCCCGTCCCATCCCCGTCCTCACCATCATCGATTGCCTGCGCTGATCTCATCCCCGACACCACCGTGGCGAGCCTCTTGTTCTTAACTTCTTTGTAAAAGAAAACATTCTTACTTGTATGGTTTAGATAGCTACTTGTATAATTTTCTTACTTTTATTATTGTTTGTTATTATATAGTGCCATGGTTTTGGTATCCGCCCCCGTCGGCTCTTGTCTGGTCTATGATTCGGATGTGTTATATTATCTTTTATAACTATTTGTTTCAATTAGTGTTTATGACAATTATGCCAACCAACGTGACATAGATGTTTTTATCTAGGAGGTATGTGAACCGGAAATTCCAACCGACCCTCTTGTCGAGAGGTTAAATTTGGTTGAAAAAGAAAACAATTATTTGAAAGAAAAATTGAAAAGAATTGAAGAGGAGAAGATGAAATTGGAGTTGCATGTTGCCGATGTCGTCGACGATCACAAGATCCAGATGGATGCAATGCGCTTGAAGATTAGAAAGATTGGAAAATATGCCATTGATAATGAGGCTTGGTATCATTGTGTTGTTGGATCAATTGTTACCTTAGTTGCGATTATGATCGCATTTGTTGTTGCATTTAAATGTTTTACATAGTTGTATGTTAGTTCCAACGTATGTTTTAATTAGATGCTCTAGAGAGCTGTATGTTGTTCTTTGAGAACTATGTATGAACTTTATGTATTTATTTTTTCAGTAATAACATTTGATCACTAGTGTACTTTGGTTTTAATGTCATGATGAACTTGTGTTAATTTGGTCACTTCTCTATTCATGATGTTGTTGGAAATATGCCCTAGAGGCAATAATAAAATGGTTATTATTATATTTCCTTGTTCGTGATAATTGTCTATTGTTCATGCTATAATTGTGTTATCCGGAAATCGTAATACATGTGTGAATACATAGACCACAACACGTCCCTAGTGAGCCTCTAGTTGACTAGCTCGTCGATCAAAAGATAGTCATGGTTTCCTGACTATGGACATTGGATGTCATTGATAACGGGATCACATCATTAGGAGAATGATGTGATGGACAAGACCCAATCCTAAGCATAGCTTAAAGATCGTGTAGTTTGTTTGCTATAGCTTTTACAAATGTCAAGTATCATTTCCTTAGACCATGAGATTGTGCAACTCCCGGATACCGTAGGAGTGCTTTGGGTGTACCAAACGTCATAGCGTAACTGGGTGACTATAAAGGTGCACTACGGGTATCTCCGAAAGTGTCTGTTGGGTTGGCACGAATCGAGACTGGGATTTGTCACTCCGTATGACGGAGAGGTATCTCTGGGCCCACTCGGTAATGCATCATCATAATGAGCTCAATGTGACCAAGTGGTTGATCACGGGATCATGCATTACGGTACGAGTAAAGTGACTTGCCGGTAACGAGATTGAACGAGGTATTGGGATACCGACGATCGAGTCTCGGGCAAGTAACGTACCGATTAACAAAGGGAATTGTATACGGGATTGATCGAATCCTCGACATCGTGGTTCATCCGATGAGATCATCGAGGAGCATGTGGGAGCCAACATGGGTATCCAGATCCCGCTGTTGGTTATTGACCAGAGAGTCGTCTCGGTCATGTCTGCATGTCTCCCGAACCTGTAGGGTCTACATACTTAAGGTTCGGTGACGCTAGGGTTGTTGAGATATTAGCATACGGTAACCCGAAAGTTGTTCGGAGTCCCGGATGAGATCCCGGACATCACGAGGAGTTTAGGAATGGTCCGGAGGTGAAGATTTATATATAGGAAGTTAAGTTTCGGCCATCGGGAAAGTTTCGGGGGTAATCGGTATTGTACCGGGACCACCGAAAGGGTCCCGGGGGTCCACCGGGTGGGGCCACCTATCCTGGAGGGCCCCATGGGCTGAAGTGGGAGGGGAACCAGCCCCTAATGGGATGGTGCCCCCCCCATGGGCCTCCCCTGCGCCTAGGGTTGGAAACCCTAGGGGTGGGGGCGCCCCACTTGGCTTGGCGGGCACTCCACCCCCTTTGGCCGCCGCCCCCCTTGGAGATTGCATCTCCTAGGGCCAGCGCCCCCCTAGGGGTCCTATATATAGTGGGGGGAGGGAGGGCAGCCACACCCTAGCCCCTGGCGCCTCCCTCTCCCTCCCGTGACACTCCTCCCTCTCCCTGAGCTTGGCGAAGCCCTGCCGAGATCACCGTTGCTTCCACCATCACGCCGTCGTGCTGCTGGATCTCCATCAACCTCTCCTTCCCCCTTGCTGGATCAAGTTGGGGGAGACGTCTTCCCAACCGTACGTGTGTTGAACGCGGAGGTGCCGTCCGTTCAGCGCTAGGTCATCGGTGATTTGGATCACGATGAGTATGACTCCATCAACCCCGTTCTCTTGAACGCTTCCGCTCGCGATCTACAAGGGTATGTAGATGCACTCTCCTCTCCCTCGTTGCTAGATGACTCCATAGATTGATCTTGGTGATGCGTAGAAAATTTTAAAATTCTGCTACGTTCCCTAACAGTGGCATCATGAGCTAGGTCTATCCGTAGTTTCTATGCACGAGTAGAGCACAAAGTAGTTGTGGGCGTGGATATTGTCAATTTGCTTGCCGTTACTAGTCTTATCTTGATTCGGCGGCATCGTGGGATGAAGCGGCCCGGACCGACCTTACACATACGCTTACGTGAGACTGGTTCCACCGATTGACATGCACTAGTTGCATAAGGTGGCTAGCGGGTGTCTGTCTCTCCCACTTTAGTCGGATCGGATTCAATGAAAAGGGTCCTTATGAAGGGTAAATAGAAATTGGCATATCACGTTCTGGTTTTGGCGTAGGTAAGAAACGTTCTTGCTAGAAACCTATAGCAGCCACGTAAAAACTTGCAACAACAATTAGAGGACGTCTAACTTGTTTTTGCAGCATGTGCCGTGTGATGTGATATGGCCAAAAGGATGTGATGAATGATATATGTGATGTATGAGATTGATCATGTTCTTGTAATAGGAATCACGACTTGCATGTCGATGAGTATGACAACCGGCAGGAGCCATAGGAGTTGTCTTAATTTATTTATGACCTGCGTGTCAACATAAACGTCATGTAATTACTTTACTTTATTGCTAAAGCGTTAGCCATAGTAGTAGAAGTAATAGATGACGAGACAACTTCAAGAAGACACGATGATGGAGATCATGGTGTCATGCCGGTGACAACGATGATCATGAAGCCCCGAAGATGGAGATCAAAAGGAGCAAATGATATTGGCCATATCATGTCACTATTTGATTGCATGTGATGTTTATCATGTTTTGCATCTTATTTGCTTAGAATGATGATAGCTTAAATAAGATGATCCCTCGTAATAATTTCAAGAAAGTGTTCCCCCTAACTGTGCACCGTTACGAAGGTTCGTTGTTTCGAAGCACCACGTGATGATCGGGTGTGATAGATTCTAACGTTCGAATACAACGGGTGTAAGCCAGATTTACACACGCAATACACTTAGGTTGACTTGACGAGCCTAGCATGTACAGACATGGCCTCGGAACACGGAAGACCGAAAGGTCGAGCATGAGTCGTATAGAAGATACGATCAACATGAAGATGTTCACCGATGTTGACTAGTCCGTCTCACGTGATGATCGGACACGGCCTAGTTGACTCGGATCATGTTTCACTTAGATGACTAGAGGGATGTCTATCTGAGTGGGAGTTCATTGAATAATTTGATTAGATGAACTTAATTATCATGAACTTAGTCTAAAATCTTTACACTATGTCTTGTAGATCAAATGGCCCACGCTAATGTTTCCCTCAACTTCAACGCGTTCCTAGAGAAAACCAAGCTGAAAGACGATGGCAGCAACTATACAGACTGGGTCCGGAACCTAAGGATCATCCTCATAGCTGCTGAGGGAGTCCTGGATTAGGGGGTGTTCGGATAGCCGGACTATACCTTCAGCCGGACTCCTGGACTATGAAGATACAAGATTGAAGATTTCGTCCCGTGTCCGGGAGGGACTTTCCTTGGCGTGGAAGGCAAGCTTGGCGACACGGATATGCAGATCTCCTACCATTGTAACCGTCTTTGTGTAACCCTAACCCTACCCAGTGTCTATATAAACCAAAGGGTTTTAGTCCGTAGAACAACATACACATCAACAATCATACCATAGGCTAGCTTCTAGGGTTTAGCCTCCTCGATCTCGTGGTAGATCTACTCTTGTACTACCCATATCATCAATATTAATCAAGCAGGACGTAGGGTTTTACCTCCATCGAGAGGGCCCGAACCTGGGTAAAACTTCGTGTCCCTTGCCTCCTGTTACCATCCAGCCTAGACGCACAGTTCGGGACCCCCTACCCGAGATCCGCTGGTTTTGACACCGACATTGGTGCTTCCATTGAGAGTTCCTCTGTGTCGTCGCCGTCAGGCTCGATGGCTCCTATGATCATCGATAGCGATACAGTCCAGGGTGAGACCTTCCTCCCCGGACATATCTTCATCTTCGGTGGCTTCGCACTGCGGTCCAATTCGCTTGGCCATCTAGAGAAGATCGAAAGCTACACCCCTGGCCGTCAGGTCAGATTTGGAAGTTTTAACTACACGGCTGACATCTGCGGGGACTTGATCTTCAACGGATTCGAGCCACTGCCGAGCGCGCTGCACTGTCACGACGAGCATGATCTAGCTCTGTTGCCGAACAGTGCCCTGGAGGCCGCACCCGCATTGGCTCCGACTCTTAATTCGGAGCCAACTGCACCGATCGAGGATGGGCGGTTGGACGCCACCTCGGGGGCTGCGACCCCAACGGCGATTGAGCCAAGCACCAGCCCCGTACTCTGTGAGACTCGTGACTCCAAGGAGCCGGACTCCTCTCCGGACTCCGAACCCTCCGCATCCCTGCCGATCGAATCCGATTGGGCGCCGATCATGGAGTTCACTGCCGCGGACGTCTTTCAGCACTCGCCTCTGGGCGATATCCTGAATTCATTGAAGTCTCTCTCTTTATCAGGAGAGCCCTGGCCGGACTATGGTCAGTGAGATTGGGATGCGGACGATGAAGAAATTCAAAGCCCACCCACCACCCACTTTGTAGCCACTGTCGACGATTTAACCGACATGCTCGACTTCGACTCCGGAGACATCGACGGTATGGACACCGATGAAGGAGACGATGAAGAACCAGCGCCTATTGGGCCCTGGAACGCCACCTCATCATATGCCGTATGCATGGTGGACGCACCAAAAGATGACGACGAGGAGCGGAAGGACACACCGAAGGCTTGTTCCCTCGAAAATCAGTCAAAGCAGCGACGCAAGCGCCGCCCCAAATCCCGCCTCGACAGAAATAGCGATCACACAGACCCAGCGCTGGAGCAGGGCGAACCGCTGCCGGACAACGGCAATCCGGATAATCAAACCGAACAAACAAATCCTATCAAGGATAATGGTCCGGACGACATATCGCCGGACAGTCACCCGGAGCAACAGACTGCCCGTAAAAGGCTTGTTGCCACCACGAGGAGCCTGAAAAAGCAGAAGCAAAGGCTCAAGGCCGCGCAAGACACACTCCAATTCAGATGGAGTAAAATACTCAGCACAGCAGCAAGGTACGGCGACAATTGCCCCTTCAAGAGCTACCCGAAGCGGAAGCTGCTACCCGAATTCGATGAGGAGGCCTCAGAACCCCCACAACCAAATATCGAAGCAGCCACCTGGTCGGATAGACGACCCCTCTACCAATACAGAGTGGCATACAACACCGCTCACCACACAACACGCAACCAATGCGAGGGCTCGCACCCAAAGGACGGTGTAACAAGATCCATCTATGGACCACGCAAGCGCGCCCCAGCATACAATGCAATACAACAAACATCCGAACAACATAGTACACCCAGCTACAGGGGTGCCGCACACCCCCTATGTTTCACCGATGAGGTGCTGGACCATGAATTTCCAGAAGGATTCAAGCCCGTAAACATAGAGGCATACGACGGAACAACAGACCCTGGGGTCTGGATTGAGGACTACATCCTTCATATCCATATGGCCCGAGGAGATGATCTCCACGCCATCAAGTACCTACCCCTCAAGCTCAAAGGGCCAGCTCGTCACTGGCTCAAAGGACTCCCCGAAAGCTCCATCGGAAGTTGGGAAGAGCTCGAAGACGCCTTTCGGGCAAATTTTCAAGGGACTTATGTCCGACCTCCTGATGCGGACGATTTGAGTCATATAACTCAACAGCCCGGAGAGTCAGCCCGAAAGCTTCGGAACAAGTTTCTTACTAAAAAGAACCAGATTGTCGATTGTCCGGATGTTGAAGCCTTAGCAGCTTTCAAGCATAGCGTCCGTGACGAATGGCTCGCCAGACACCTCGGCCAAAACAAGCCGAGAACGATGGTCGCATTAACAAACCTCATGACCCGCTTTTGCGCGGGGGAGGACAGCTGGCTAGCCAGATGCAGCACCAGCGACCCCAGTACATCTGAAGTTAGAGATGGAAACGGGAAATCACGGTGCAACAGCAATAACAAATGCCGGAATAAAGAAGACAACACGAAGGGCACGGCAGTAAATGCCGGATTCAAAAGCTCTCGGCCAGGTCAAAAGCCGCCTAAAGGCACCAGGGATGAACTGTCCAGCCTCAACAAAATTCTGGACCAAGTGTGTCAGATCCATAGTACCCCTGGTAAACCTGCTAATCATACCCACAGAGAATGTTGGGTCTTCAAGCAGTCCGGCAAGCTCAACGCCGTACATAAGGGGGAGGATACACCAAGTGAAGACGAGGACGAGCCTCCCAAGAAAGACACGGCGGAACAAAAGAAATTTCCACCAGAAGTCAAAACAGTAAACGTGTTACACATAATCAAGGGAACAAACAATACGGCGCCCCCAGGAAAGTATACCCAAGTGCCTATCACTACGAAGTCCTGCCACTGGTCATCTCAACCGATCACTTTCGACCATCGCGATTACTCAGCAAGTATCCAACACGCAGGATGGGCTGCCCTGGTATTAGACCCAGTAATTGGCGGATATCACTTCACAAGGGTCTTGATGGACGGCGGCAGTAGCCTAAACCTAATATATCAGGATACAATCCGCAGGATGGGGTTAGACCCAACACAAATTCGCCATAGCAATACTACCTTTAAAGGAGTAACGCTAGGCCCAGGGGCTCATTGTACAGGCTCCCTCTTACTACAAGTTATATTCGGCTCCCCCGATAACTTCCGTCGCGAGCATTTAACTTTCCACATCGCTCCGTTTCAAAGTGGCTATCAAGCACTGCTCGGACGCGAAGCTTTCACTCGCTTTAATGCAATACCGCACTACGCCTCCCTCACACTCAAGATGCCTGGTCCACGTGGCATCATTACAGTGCACGGAAATATCAAGCGATCTCTGCGTGCCGAAGAGAGTGAGGCTGCCTTGGCCGCCGCACACTAAAGGCACCCGGACAAACGAAAGCATCCAATAGGTCGTCAAGACCTCAGATACAACTAATCAAGTCCGGCGCCGCTATTTATACGGAAATAAGTGGTCACACCCCTATTTGTCAATACAAGGGGCTCAACGCACGCAGACAAGTGGCAATTTCTTATCATCTTGAATTACACATGGTTTCTTTAAAAACTATCTTTTTGCACGACAACTTTTTCACTTAACTTCCTCTCTTTTACAGACGATCATCGTGCTACACCCGTCCAGGATACGGCACAACGGAGACACAGGCATAGACGTGCAGCAGGGACCCGCTCCAAGGATTCTTTTTAGATTAAGACCCTGCGTAAACCTTTTTTACTGTCTCTTGTTGATACATATCCACCGTTGAGAAGGATGTTGGCGTCTTGGCATGTGGCCACGCCAGAACAATGCACGTACCTGGACACAAGGGGCTTCTTACAAAGGCCATTATTTAGGCCCGGTTTATACCACAAAGACCGAATACCTTAGGGAGTGTTCGGCGTCGCGAGTTTGGCCCTATATGCATCAGCTCCGAATCATTGTCTTTGGTCAAATGTTGGGTTTGCCCGGCTCCTGTGTTTTGGTGCCTTACGTTCCGCTTTACCGGCTAAGGTAGCACCAAGAGAACTACTGCGATTGTGCCCTGGTTCATCCGGATGAGCACCTCAGTAGAGAAAGCTGAAAACTGACTGTCATGATATAGCGTGAGACTGGTCAACTACTCGATGACCTGTGGGAATGTTAGAATTCCTCCGCCTTAACGAAGGGCCATTTTCCGGCCAGGCATGTACACACCCCGGAACCGGGAGAGTGCGGAGCCACCAGGGGCTATCTAGTAGCCCCACTGTCAAACTCCTATGGCTAAGTGAAAGTGCTAAAGCATTATAGTCTGGTTGCCTCGCTCGCTCCGCTATCACCTCCTTAATAGGACCAAGACATTGGGTTAAGTGTGAACGCGTGTTTTTGCGAGCACCTCCGCATTATATGCGTGGGGGCTAAAGCCAACGACTGCAATCTTTCAGGTTATACACATGTATACATAAACAGCCGCCCAAGAGGCATCATATTACTTTCAGGCAAAAGTATAAAAATAGCCTTATAAAAATTTATAAAAGCATTTCGCTTACATTGAGATTACATATCACTCAAACATAATATTTTTCGAGCACTGGGTCTCTATCAAACGGGCACCCTCAAGAACTTCTTCAAAATAGTGCTCAGCAGCCTTTCGACCTATAGCCGAATCCCGCACTGCAACACTGGTAGCATCCATCTCCGCCCAGTATGCCTTAACACGGGCAAAGGCCATCCGTGCGCCCTCTATGCACGCCGACCTCTTCATCGCATTAATGCGCGGCACCACGTCAAGGAACTGCTGCACCAAGCTGAAATAGCTGTTTGGTTTTGACCTTCCCGGCCACAGCTGATCCACAACAGACCTCATAGAGAGTCCGGACAACCTGTTTAGTTTGGCCCATTCGGCTAATTGACCAGTCAATGAAAGTGGACGCTCGGGAGAATGGAATTGTCTCCAAAACAGCTGGTCAACTCCACGGTCTGTCTGACCCTGGAAGTACTTGGCCGCATCGGCAGCGCTCGCCGCCAAATCCATATACACATCCTCCGAACTCCACAGCCGATCCAGAGGGGCATACCGCGGATCTCCGAATTTCCTCTGCAACATAAAGGATTTCCCAGCTACAATATCCCCGGCTTCCCGCAGCTCCTCCTTCTTTGCCCTCATAGCAGAGCGGAGATCCTTTTTCGTTGCAGCAGCCTTCTCAAGGTCTGATGCCTTCGCTTGGTTTTCCTTTTCGAGAACCCGGCAACGGTCGGCGGTGGCTTTTAATTCCACAGCCATCTTGGCCATCTTGTCTCGGGTCTCGCCATGCGCGGCCTTCTCGGCTTGCAACTCTTCGGTCGCCTTCACAGCAGCCGCATTACCTAACCTCGCTTGTTCCTTGGCTCGGGCAAGTTCTGCCCGCAAGGCTTCAACGGTGGCAGCTCCATCTGCAGTCACAACATATTTAAGATACTGGCATCATGTTGCTCTTCCTATGTGGCGTTTACCAGATATTGACACTTACCCTGTGCCTCGTCAAGCCTTTTGTTAACAAGCTCGATGTCGGCGTCTGCCGCATCCAACTGTCGTTCTAAATGGGCAAACTCGCTAGTCTGGCTAGCCACCGGAGCTTCCATCACCTACACATAGAGGCAGTATGGTTATTACCTAGGAATATGATCCTCTGTTCGTCGTCGTTTCCGACGACAACCAGAGTCTCAGGGGATACTATCTACACAGGGCACACCTAGCATGTGCAGGACTATCATACATTCTTTTACGTACCTCAAAGCCTGTCAGTAGACTCATAAAAGCTTCATGCAATCCGCTTTCGGCGGACGATATTCTCTCCATCACCGTATTCATCAGCACAGGGTGTTCATCTAAGATGGCCGCTGGCCCCACCAACTCCCTCAGAACATCCGATCGCACACTAGACGGTGCCGGACTCTTTTGTCTGCTCTCTTCGGGAGCCGGACATTGGGAGCTTCGGGGGTCAACGGGATTATCTTCTGGCCTCACCGGACTCGGAGAGGCCCTCCGCGACGACACTTCAGGGTCGCCCACTTCCGGAGCGGAGGAGTCCGGAGGAGGCGTTTCGCTCTCCATCATATCTGGAAGAAGATCCCCCGAAGATGAGCTCATTTGAGAGGGGCTAAGGCCCGAACTGCAAAAATATATGCGGTGGTTATCTTCTCAGAAGAAAAAGATGGCATATCTGTACTATCAAAGGTATTTCGGGTCACTTACGACTCGTGGGAGGATTGATCCCCCCGCGGACTTTGTGCGGCAACAACGCCCCCCAAGGTGGGACCCTCTGTGGGAGACTTCTTCTTCCATTTGGAAGCTTCGGCTTCCGAATCCCTGGGAGCAGTCCTTTTCCTCTTCTGGTCGCCTTCCCTTATGGAGATGCTCGCTCCCTCGGCTAGAATGGGCAGCGTTGGGGGCCCGTGTCCGCCCGCATTATCCTCCACAGTATCTTCCTTCAAGGGCTCCGGGCAAGGTGCAGTCTGGAGCATCTTTTCCAATACCGGATTTTCCAAACCCTCAGGGAGGGGGGCCAAACACCGAATCAACTTCGCCTTTGTTAGCCAGTCCTGGTCAAAAAGCAAACTCTCAGAGATAACTTCGTAACAAAGTAGAGAAAGTATGTTCGGCCAGAAGATGCCTTACCTGTTCGGCGGTGCGGTTACTACTCAGGCCCACGTCCTCGATGATTTCCGGACACTCCGTCTGAGGTTTGAAGAATGATTTGTACATCTCCTCGTGCGTCAGGCCAAGAAAATTTTGAATGGCACGCGGTCCCTCGGGATTGAACTCCCACAGACGAAGAGGCCGGCGTTTGCAAGGCTGGACTTGACGAACCAGCATAACCTGTATCACCGCAACCAAACTGAAATCTCCATTGAAGAGATCTCGGATGCGGCCTTGCAGTATAGGCATGTCCTTGGCTGGCCCCCAGCTCAGACCTCTGCTGATCCATGACATCAGTTGTGGTGGGGGGCCCGAGCAGAAAACAGGGGGGACCGCCCACTTGGCACTTCTAGGAGCCGTGATGTAGAACCACTCCTGTTGCCACAATTCAGACACCTCTGGGATGGAACCTTTGGGCCGCGGAACTCCCATCATCTTGCGTATTGAGGCACCTCCACACGCTGCATGCTCCCCCTCGACCAACTTCGGCTTCACTTCAAAGGTCTTGAGCCATAGGCCAAAGTGAGGGGTAACCCGGAGGAAGGCCTCGCACACGGCAATAAATGTCGTGATATGAAGAAAGGAGTCCGGAGCTAGATCATGGAAGTCTAGCCCGTAGTAAAACATCAAACCCCTTACGAAAGGATCCAGAGCAAGGCCTAGACCTCGGAGGAAGTGGGAGACGAACACGACGTTCTCGTTGGGTTCGGGGGTGGGGATGGCCTGCCCTCGGGGAGGCAGCCGATGCAAAATCTCGGCGGTCAGATATCTGGCCTCCCTCAACTTTTTGATGTCTTCTTCCGTGACGGAGGAAGGCACCCATCGGCCTTGAAGGCTAGATCCGGACATGACTGAAGGTTCGGAGCACCTGACCCGAACTTCGGGCGTTTGAGCTTGAGGTGGGGGAAGGGTTCGATTGAGCACGGGAGGGAAAAATAAAAGCCTTGTCCCCTTTATAAAGAGGGTGAATATCAAGCGTCCTCTCCGTGTCCGCTTGGACTTGCCTATAATCTAGGAGTCCTAGAAGCGGTTGGGTTACCCACGCCCGTATTGATGAGAATCCCGGAATAAGGGGACACGATCTCTACTTTAACAAGACGTGCCAAGAAAACCGCCTCGCATAACGCGCTGAGATGGAACAGTAAAACGGTTCGAATAAAAGCTTCGCCGTGGTGTGATGCCACGCTACGGAATACGTCAGCAGATTAGATTTGTGTAAATATTATTCTCTCTATGGCAATATGTGGAAACTTATTTTGCAGAGTCGGACACTATCTTTGTGTTCAAAATCTTCTATGAAGTACTTGGAGGAGGAACCCGCCTTGCAATGCTGAAGACAATATGCGCGCCAGACTCGTCGTCATTGAAGCCTGGTTCAGGGGCTACTGAGGGAGTCCTGGATTAGGGGGTGTTCAGATAGCTGGACTATACCTTCATCCAGACTCCTGGACTATGAAGATACAAGATTGAAGACTTCATCCCGTGTTTGGGAGGGACTTTCCTTGGCGTGGAAGGCAAGCTTGGCGATACGGATATGCAGATCTCCTACCATTGTAACCGACTTTGTGTAACCCTAACCCTACCTGGTGTCTATATAAACCGAAGGGTTTTATTCCGTAGGATAACATACACATCAACAATCATACCATAGGCTAGCTTCTAGGGTTTAGCCTCCTCAATCTCGTGGTAGATTTACTCTTGTACTACCCATATCATCAATATTAATCAAGCAGGACGTAGGGTTTTACCTCCATCGAGAGGGCCCGAACCTGGGTAAAACTTCGTGTCCCTTGCCTCCTGTTACCATCCAGCCTAGACGCATAGTTCGGGACCCCCTACCCGAGATCCGCCGGTTTTGACACCGACAGCTGCCAAGAAAGATTATGTCCTAGAAGCACCGCTAGGTGACGCACCCATCCCATAGAACCAAGACGTTATGAACGCTTGGCAGTCATGTGCTGATGATTACTCCCTCGTTCAGTGCGGCATGCTTTACAGCTTAGAACCGGGGCTCCAAAAGCGTTTTGAGAGACATGGAGCATATGAGATGTTCGAAGAGCTGAAAATGGATTTCCAAGCTCATGCCCGGGTCGAGAGATATGAAGTCTCCAACAAGTTCTTCAGTTGTAAGATGGAGGAAAATAGTTCTGTCAGTGAGCACATACTCAAAATGTCTGGGTTGCATAACCGCTTGACTCAGCTGGGAGTTAATCTCCCAGATGACACGGTCATTGACAGAATCCTTCAGTCGCTTCCACCGAGCTACAAGAGCTTCGTGATGAACTTCAATATGCAGGGGATGGAAAAGACCATTCCTGAGGTATATTCAATGCTGAAATCAGCGGAGGTGGAAATCAAAAAGGAACATCAAGTGTTGATGGTGAATAAAACCACCAAGTTCAAGAAAGGCAAGGGTAAAAAGAACTTCAAGAAGGACGGCAAGGGAGTTGCCACGCCCGCTAAGCAAGCTGCCGGGAAGAAGTCAAAGAATGGGCCCAAGCCTGAGACTGAGTGTTTTTATTGCAAGGGAAGTGGTCACTGGAAGCAGAACTGCCCCAAATACTTAGCGGACAAGAAGGCCGGCAACACTAAAGGTATATGTGTTATACATGTAATTGATGTGTACCTTACCAGTACTCGTAGTAGCTCTTGGGTATTTGATACCGGTGCGGTTGCACACATTTGTAACTCAAAGCAGGAGCTGCGGAATAAGCGGAGACTGGCGAAGGACGAGGTGACGATGCGCGTCGGGAATGGTTCCATGGTCGATGTGATCACCGTCAGCACGCTACCTCTACATTTACCTACGAGATTAGTTTTAAACCTCAATAATTGTTATTTAGTACCAGCTTTGAGCATGAACATTGTATCAGGATCTTGTTTAATTCAAGATGGCTACTCATTTAAATCCAAGAATAATGGTTGTTCTATTTATATGAGAGATATGTTTTATGGTCATGCTCCGCTGGTGAATGGTTTATTCTTAATGAATCTCGAGCGTAATGTTACACATATTCATAGTGTGAATACCAAAAGATGCAAGGTTGATAATGATAGTCCCACATACTTGTGGCACTGCCGCCTTCGTCACATAGGTGTCAAACGCATGAAGAAGCTCCATGCAGATGGACTTTTGGAGTCCCTTGATTACGAATCATTTGACACGTGCGAACCATGCCTCATGGGTAAAATGACCAAGACTCCGTTCTCAGGAACAATGGAGCGAGCAACCAACTTATTGGAAATCATACATACTGATGTGTGCGGTCCAATGAGTGTTGAGGCTCACGGTGGCTATCGTTATGTTCTCACCCTCACTGATGACTTGAGTAGATATGGGTATGTCTACTTAATGAAACACAAGTCTGAGACCCTTGAAAGGTTCAAGGAATTTCAGAGTGAGGTTGAGAATCAACGTGACAGGAAAATCAAGTTCTTGCGATCAGATCGGTGGGGAGAATACTTGAGTCACGAATTTGGCACACACTTAAGGAAATGTGGAATAGTTTCACAACTCACGCCGCCTGGAACACCTCAGCCTAATGGTGTGTCTGAACGTCGTAATCTCACTCTATTGGATATGGTGCGATCTATGATGTCTCTTACTGATCTACCGATGTCATTTTGGGGCTATGCTTTAGAGACTGCCGCATTCACTTTAAATAGGACTCCGTCGAAATCCGTTGAGACGACACCATATGAATTATGGTTTGGGAAGAAACCTAAGCTGTCATTTCTAAAAGTTTGGGGATGCGATGCTTATGTCAAGAAACTTCAACCTGAAAAGCTCGAACCCAAATCGGAAAAATGCGTCTTCATAGGATACCCTAAAGAAACTATTGGGTATACCTTCTACCTCAGATCCGAAGGCAAGATCTTTGTTGCCAAGAATGGATCCTTTCTAGAGAAAGAGTTTCTCTCGAAAGAAATAAGTGGGAGGAAAGTATAACTCGATGAAGTATTACCTCTTGAACCGGTAAGTGGCGCAGCTCAAGAAAATGTTCCTGAGGTGCCTGCACCGACTAGAGAGGAAGTTAATGATGATGATCATGAAACTTCAGATCAAGTTGCTACTGAACTTCGTAGGTCCACAAGGACACGTTCCGCACCAGAGTGGTACGGCAACCCTGTCTTGGAAATCATGTTGTTAGACAACGGTGAACCTTCGAACTATGAAGAAGCGATGGCGGGCCCAGATTCTGACAAATGGCTGGAAGCCATGAAATCTGAGATAGGATCCATGTATGAAAACGAAGTATGGACTTTGACTGACTTTCCCGATGATCGGCAAGCCATAGAAAATAAATGGATCTTTAAGAAGAAGACAGACACGGATGGTAATGTAACCATCTATAAAGCTCGGCTTGTCGCTAAGGGTTATCGACAAGTTCAAGGGGTTGACTACGATGAGACTTTCTCACCCGTAGCGAAGCTGAAGTCCGTCCGAATCATGTTAGCAGTTGCCGCATTCTATGATTATGAGATATGGCAAATGGACGTCAAAACGGCATTCCTTAATGGTTTCCTTAAGGACGAATTGTATATGATGCAGCCAGAAGGTTTTGTCGATCCTAAGAATGCTGACAAGGTGTGCAAGCTCCAACGCTCGATCTATGGGCTGGTGCAAGCATCTCGGAGTTGGAACATTTGTTTTGATGAGATGATCAAAGCGTTTGGGTTTACGCAGACTTATGGAGAAGCCTGCATTTACAAGAAAGTGAGTGGGAGCTCTGTAGCATTTCTCATATTGTATGTGGATGACATATTGTTGATGGGAAATGATATAGAATTCTTGGAAAGCATAAAGGCCTACTTGAACAAGTGTTTTTCAATGAAGGATCTTGGAGAAGCTGCTTACATATTAGGCATCAAGATCTATAGAGATAGATCGAGACGCCTCATTTGTCTTTCACAGAGTACGTACCTTGACAAGATATTGAAGAAGTTCAATATGGATCAGTCAAAGAAGGGGTTCTTGCCTGCATTGCAAGGTACGAGATTGAGCACGGCTCAATGCCCGACCACGACAGAAGATAGAGAAAAGATGAGTGTCGTCCCCTATGCCTCAGCCATAGGGTCTATCATGTATGCTATGCTGTGTACCAGACCTGATGTAAACCTTGCCGTAAGTTTGGTAGGAAGGTACCAAAGTAATCCCGGCATGGAACACTGGACAGCGGTCAAGAATATCCTGAAGTACCTGAAGAGGACTAAGGATATGTTTCTCGTTTATGGAGGTGACAAAGAGCTCATCGTAAAGGGTTTTGTCGATGCTAGCTTCGACACAGATCTGGATGACTCTAAGTCACAAACTGGATACGTCTATATTTTGAATGGTGGGGCAGTAAGCTGGTGCAGTTGCAAGCAAAGCGTTGTGGCGGGATCTACATGTGAAGCGGAGTACATGGCAGCCTCGGAGGCAGCACAAGAAGCAATCTGGGTGAAGGAGTTCATTACCGACCTAGGAGTCATACCCAATGCGTCGGGCCCGATGACTCTCTTCTGTGACAACACTGGAGCTATTGCCCTTGCCAAGGAGCCCAGGTTTCACAGGAAGACTAGGCATATCAAGCGTCGCTTCAACTCCATTCGTGAAAGTGTTCAAAATGGAGACATAGATATTTGTAAAGTACATACGGACCTGAATATGGCAGATCCGTTGACTAATCCTCTCCCTAGAGAAAAACTTGATCAACACCAGAACTGCATGGGTGTTCGATTCATCACAATGTAACTAGGTTATTGACTCTAGTGCAAGTGGGAGACTGTTGGAAATATGCCCTAGAGGCAATAATAAAATGGTTATTATTATATTTCCTTGTTCGTGATAATTGTCTATTGTTCATGCTATAATTGTGTTATCCGGAAATCGTAATACATGTGTGAATACATAGACCACAACACGTCCCTAGTGAGCCTCTAGTTGACTAGGTCGTTGATCAAAAGGTAGTCATGGTTTCCTGACTATGGACATTGGATGTCATTGATAACGGGATCACATCATTAGGAGAATGATGTGATGGACAAGACCCAATCCTAACCATAGCTTAAAGATCGTGTAGTTCCCTTTGCTATAGCTTTTCCAAATGTCAAGTATCATTTCCTTAGACCATGAGATTGTGCAACTCCCGGATACCGTAGGAGTGCTTTGTGTGTACCAAATGTCACAACGTAACTGGGTGACTATAAAGGTGCACTACGGGTATCTCCGAAAGTGTCTGTTGGGTTGGCACGAATCGAGACTGGGATTTGTCACTCCGTATGATGGAGAGGTATCTCTGGGCCCACTCGGTAATGCATCATCATAATGAGCTCAATGTGATCAAGTGGTTGATCACGGGGTCATGCATTACGGTACGAGTAAAGTGACTTGCCACTAACGAGATTGAACGAGGTATTGGGATACCGACGATCGAGTCTCGGGCAAGTAACGTACCAATTGACAAAGGGAATTGTATACGGGATTGATCGAATCCTCGACATTGTGGTTCATCCGATGAGATCATCAAGGAGCATGTGGGAGCCAACATGGGTATCCAGATCCCGCTGTTGGTTATTGACCAGAGAGTCGTCTCAGTCATGTCTGCATGTCTCCCGAACCCGTAGGGTCTACACACTTAAGGTTCGGTGACGCCTGGGTTTGTTGAGATATTAGCATATAGTAACCCGAAAGTTGTTCGGAGTTCCGGATGAGATCCTGGACATCACGAGGAGTTTCGGAATGGTTCGGAGGTGAAGATTTATATA
Source organism: Triticum urartu (assembly GCF_003073215.2). Taxonomy (NCBI): domain Eukaryota; kingdom Viridiplantae; phylum Streptophyta; class Magnoliopsida; order Poales; family Poaceae; genus Triticum; species Triticum urartu. The sequence goes on along the minus strand of NC_053025.1, from coordinate 440,186,120 downwards.
TAGGAAGTTAAGTTTCGGCCATCGGGAAAGTTTTGGGGGTAATCGGTATTGTATCGGGACCACCGGAAGGGTCCCGGGGGTCCATCGGGTGGGGCCTCCTATCCCGGAGGGCCCCATGGGCTGAAGTGGGAGGGGAACCAGCCCCTAGTGGGATGGTGTGCCCCCCATGGGCCTCCCTTGTGCCTAGGGTTGGAATCCCTAGGGGTGGGGGCGCCCCAGTTGGCTTGGGGGGCACTCCACCCCCCTTGGCCGCCGCCCCCCTTGGAGATTGCATCTCCTAGGGCCGGCGCCCCCTAGGGGTCCTATATATAGTGGGGGGGGGGGAGGGAGGGCAGCCGCACCCTAGCCCCTGGCGCCTCCCTCTCCCTCCCGTGACACTCCTCCCTCTCCCTGAGCTTGGCGAAGCCCTGCCGAGATCACCGTTGCTTCCACCACCACGCCGTCGTGCTGCTGGATCTCCATCAACCTATCCTTCCCCCTTGCTGGATCAAGTTGGAGGAGACATCTTCCCAACCGTACGTGTGTTGAACGCGGAGGTGCCGTCCGTTCGGCGCTAGGTCATCGGTGATTTGGATCACGACGAGTACGACTCCATCAACCCCGTTCTCTTGAACGCTTCCGCTCGCGATCTACAAGGGTATGTAGGTGCACTCTCCTCTCCCTTGTTGCTAGATGACTCCATAGATTGATCTTGGTGATGCGTAGAAAATTTTAAAATTCTTCTACATTCCCCAACAGATGTTCTATAATGGCTTTTGATACACTTAATTATATAATGTACGCAGATGAACCGACAATGGATGTACGTGCACCGACGCACCTCCAAGTACATTGACGGCCTGCATAATTTTCTCCAAGTGGCTGAGTCAAACAAGCGGAATGGTTTTATGTATTGTCCATGTACTGTCTGCGGGAATACGAATGATTACTCTTCCCCGAAAACCCTTCACTTTCACCTGCCTGAGAAGGGTTTCATGCCAAACTATAATGTCTGGACCAAGCACATAGAAAGATGGGCTATGATGGAAGACAATGAAGAAGAGGATGATGAAAACTATCCTATGTTCCCTGAATACGGTGATACTGCAACGGGGGACGCTGAAGATCAAGAGGCACCAGATGTGCCTGATGATGATCTTCGCCGGGTCATTGTTGATGCACAAAGAGAATGCGAAAGTGAAAGGGAGAAGTTGAAGTTCGAGCGCATGTTAGAGGATCACAAAAAAGGGTTGTACCCAAATTACGAAGATGACAACACAAAGCTCGGTACCACACTGGAATTCCTGCAATGGAAGGCAGACAATGGTGTATCTGACAAGGAATTTGGGAAGCTGCTGAAAATAATGAAGAAGAAGCTTCCAAAGGATAACGAATTTCCTAACAGTACATACGAAGCAAAGTAGGTTCTCTGCCCTCTAGGATTGGAGGTGCAGAAGATACATGCATGCCCTAATGATTGCATCCTCTACCATGGTGAGGAGTATGAGAATTTGAATGCATGCCCGATATGCGGTGCATTGCGGTATAAGATCAGACGAGATGATCCTCGTGATGTTGAGGGCGAGCTCCCTAGGAAGAGGGTTCCTACCAAGGTGATGTGGTATGCTCCTATAATACCACGGTTGAAACGTTTGTTCAGAAACAAAGAGCATGCCAAGTTGATGCGATGACAGAAGGAAGACCGTGAGAAAGACGAGAAGTTGAGAGCACCCGCTGATGGGTCGTAGTGGAGAAAAATTGAGAGAAAGTAGGGGGGCTTTGCAGGTGACGCAAGGAACGTATGGTTTGGTTTAAGTGTAGATGGCATTAATCCTTTTGGGGAACAGAGCAGCAATCATAGCACCTGGCCCGTGACTCTATGTATCTATAACCTTCATCATTGGTTGTGCATGAAGCAGAAGCTCCTTATGATGTCAGTGCTCATCCAAGGCCCTGAGCAACCCGGCAATGACATTGATGTGTATCTAAGGCCATTAGTTGAAGAACTTCTGCAGCTGTGGAATGGAAAAGGTGTACATGTGTGGGATGAGCACAAACAGCGGGAATTTGACCTACATGCGTTGCTGTTTGTCACCATCAATGATTGGCCTGCTCTTAGTAACCTTTCAGGACAGACAAACAAGGGATACCACGCATGTGTTGGGAAACATTGCATGGAAAACAAAAAAAATTCTACGCCCATGCAAGATCTATCAAGGAGATGCATAGCAACGAGAGGGGCGAGTGTGTCTACGTACCCTCATAGACCGTAAGCGGAAGCGTTTACAACGTGGTTGATGTAGTCGAACTTCTTCGCACTCCAACTGATCAAGTACCAAACGTACGTCACCTCCGCGTTCAACACACGTTCAGCTCGGTGACTTCCTCTGCCTTCTTGATCCAGCAAGACAACGAGGTAGTGGATGAGTTCCGGCAGCACGACGGCATAGTGACGGTGACGGTGAAGTTATCTCCGCGGGGCTTCGCCTAAGCACTACGAAAATATGACCGGGGGTGTAAACGGTGGAGGGGGCGCCGCACACGGCTAAGCAATTGTCTGGGGTGTGCTAGGCACCCCGGTGGGAGGGAGAGGGGAGCAGCCAAAGGAGGCTTGGAGTCCCTCCCAAGCCGCGCTCCCCTGCCTTATATAGGTGCGGGGGAAAGGCAGGGGAGGGTGGCGCCCACCCCCCTTTCCTTTCTCCCATGAGAGGGAAAGGCATGCGGGGCTAGCCCTTCCCCCTTTCCTTCCCTTAGGGCCTGCTGTCCAAAGAAGGGGCGCACCAGGTGCTGGTATGTTCCCCCTGTGGCCCATTAGGCCCATATCTTTGCCGGGGGTGCCCGAAACTCCTTTCCGGTGACCCGATAAGTACCCGGTACTCTCTGAAACACTTCTGGTGCCCGAATACCATCGTCCTATATATCAATATTTACCTCTCGACCATTTAGAGACTCCTCCGTGATCTCATCTAGGACTCTGAACAACACTCGGTCAGCAAATCACATAACTCACATAATACTATATCGCCATCGAACGTTAAGCGTGCGGATCCTACGGGTTTGAGAACTATGTAGACATGACCGAGACACCTCTCCGGTCAATAACCAATAGCAGAACCTGGATGCCCATATTGGCTCCTACATATTCTACGAAGATCTTTATCGGTCGAACCATTATGACAACATACGTAATTCCTTTGTCCACCGGTATGTTACTTGCCCGAGATTCGATCGTCGGTATCTCTATACCTAGTTCAATCTCGTTACCGGAAGTCTGTTTACTCATTCCGTAATACATACCCTTGTAACTAACTCCTTAGTCACTTGCTTGCAAGCTTATGATGTGTATTACCGAGAGGGCCCAGAGATACCTCTCCGATACTCGGAGTGACAAATCCTAATCTCGATCTATGCGAACTCAACAAACACCTTCAGAGATACCTGTAGAGCATCTTTATGATCACCCAGTTACATTGCAATGTTTCATAGCACACAAGGTATTCCTCCGGTATCCAGGAGTTGCATAATCTCATAGTCGAAGGAATAAGTATTTGACATGAAGAAAGCAATAGCAATAAACTGAACAATTATAATGCTAAGCTAACGGGTGGGTCTTGTCCATCACATCATTCTCCTAATGATGTGATCCCGTTATCAAATGACAACACATGTCCATGGTTAGGAAACCTTAACCATCTTTGATCAACAAGCTAGTCTAGTAGAGGCTTACTAGGGACACAGTATTTTTTTATGTATTCACACATGTATTTAAGTTTTCGATCAATACAATTCTAGCATGAATAATAAACCTTTATCATGAATAAGGAAATATAAAATAACAACTTTATTATTGCCTCTAGGGCATATTTCCTTCAGTCTCCCACTTGCACTAGAGTCAATAATCTAGTTCACATCGCCATGTGATTTAACACCAATAGTTCATATCGTCATGTGATTAACACCCATAGTTCACATCGCCATGTGACCAACACCCAAAGGGTTTACTAGAGTCAATAATCTAGTTCACATCGCCATGTGATTAACACCCAAAGAATACTAAGGTGTGATCATGTTTTGCTTGTGAGAGAAGTTTAGTCAACAGGTCGGTCACATTAAGATCCGTATGTATCTTGCAAATTTCTATGTCTACAATGCTCTGCATGGTGCTACTCTAGCTAATTTCTCCCACTATCGATATGTATCTAGATTGAGACTCTAAGTCATCCGAATCGGTGTCAAAGCTTGCATTTGCATAACCCTTTACGATGAACTCTTTATCATCTCCATAACCGAGAAATATCTCCATAGCCCTCTTAGGTAACTAAGGATAAATTTGGACCGCTATCCAGTGATCTACTCCTAGATCACTATTGTACCCCCTTGCCAAACTCATGGCAAGGTACACAATAGGTCTGGTACATAGCATGGCATACTTTATAGAACCTATGGCTGAGACATAGGGAATGACTTTCATTCTCTCTCTATCTTCTGTCGTGGTCGGGTTTTGAGTCTTACTCAACTTCATACCTTGCAATACAGGCAAGAACCCTTTCTTTGACTGATCCATGCATTTTGAACTTCTTCAAAAACTTCGTCAAGGTATGTGTTTTGTGAAAGTCCTATTAAGCTCTTGATTTATCTCTATAGATCTTGATGCCCAATACATAAGTAGCTTCACTGAGGTCTTTCATTGAAAAATTCTTATTCAAGTACTCCCTTGATATGTCTCCAACGTATCTATAAGTTATGAAGTATTCATGCTGTTTTATTATCATTCTTGGATGTTTCACAATCAATTTATAGCAACTTTATATCATTTTTTGGGACTAACCTATTGACCCACTGCCTAGTGCCAGTTGCTGTTTTTTGCTTGTTTTTTACATCGCACGAAATCAATATCAAACGGAGTCCAAACACCGTGAAACTTTTTGTGGATTTTTTATGGACCAGAAGACCACCAGTGGGCCAGAGAAGCACCTGGGGTGCCCCAAGGGGGGCACAACCCACCAGGGCGCTCTTGGGGGCCTAGGTGCGCCTAGGTGGGTTGTGCCCACCTCGGTGGCCTCCCGCACCCCCTCTTTACCCTATAATTTCCCAAATATTCCGAAAACCCTCGGGGTTAACCTAGATCATAAGTTCCGCCGCCGCAAGGCTCTGTAGCCATCGACAACCAATCTAGACCCTTTCCAGCACCCTGCCGAATGGGAGAATCATCTCCGGTGGCCATCTTCATCATCCGGGAGGCCACCATGATGAGGAGGGAGTAGTCCACCCTCGAGGCTGAGGGTTTGTACCAGTAGCTATGTGTTTAATCTCTCTCTCTCTCTATCTCTCTCTCTCGTGTTCTTGAGATGTCACGATCTTGATGTATCGCGGGCTTTGTTAATATAGTCAGATCATATGGTGTTTTCCCTCTCTATCTTGTTGTGATGAATTGAGTTTTTCCCTCGTTACTGGATTGAATACTTTTATGGATTTGAGAGCACTTGATATATGTCTTGCATATGAATACTCATGGTGACAATGGGGTATCGTATTGATTCACTTGATATATGTTTTGGCACTCAACTCGCGGATTCCCAAGGTGACATTGGGGTAATATATGCATAGGGGTTGATGCATGTTCTTGTCTTTGTTTCTCCGGTAGAAATCTCGGGGCACTCTTTGAAGTTCTTTGTGTCGGATTGAATATTATGAATCTGAATTTGCTTTGGTGTTATTTTAGTATGAACTCTTGGTCAGATCGATCAGAAAGAATTGCTTTGAGGTGGTTTCGTACCCTACAAACAATTACGTCTTATGTTCTCCGCTAGATAGGAACTTTGGAGTGATTCTTCGTTGCACGTTGAGGGACAGTTATATGATCCAATTATATTAGCATTGTTGAGAGATTGCACTAGTGAAAGTACGGACCCTAGGCCTCATTTTCAAGCATTGCAATACCGTTTTTGTGCCCGTTTACTATTTGCTACCTTGCTATTTTTATTTATTCAGATTATAAAAATATATTTCTACCATCCATATTACACTTTTATCACCATCTCGTCGCCAAACTAGTGCACCTATACAATTTGCTATTGTGTCAGGTGTGTTGGGGACACAGGAGATTTCTTGTATTTGATTGCAGGGTCATTTGAGAGAGACCATCTTCATCCTATACCTCCCACGGATTGATAAACCTTAGGTCATCCACTTGAGGGAAAATTGCTACTATCCTACAAAACTCTGCGCTTGGAGGCCCAACACGAGTCTACAAGAGTAAAGTTGCGTTGTAGACATCAAGCTCTTTTATGGCGTCGTTGGGAGGTGAGTGCATGAAGTTATATATTTAGATCTTGCAATCGAATCTTTTAGTTTCTTGTTTTATCACTAGTTTGGTTCATAAAACAAAACTACATAAAAATGGAATTGACGTTGGATCATATTATTGATCATATTTATAATACCTTTCTTGAAAATGATGGTTCGAATTTTTTTGCTCAATTGTTAGAAGAAGAAGTCAATACAATGTTTGGCACAAAATATTTGAATGATGAGCATGATTGCAATGTTGTTAGTATGAATTCTTTGAATATCCATGATTCTAATGATATGCAAAGCCATAAGCTTGGGGATGCTATATTTGATGAATATGATATTTTTTGTCCCCCAAGTTTTGATGAGAAAATTTATTATGATGATTGCATGCCTCCTATTTATGATGATTATATTGATGACAGTGGATTTGGAGAGGTCGTGACTTTATTTAGTGATGAATCCACTATTTTGGATGAGGCTTCAATTGACTACGAGAACAAAGTTGCTATCTATGATGATTATGGTGATGACATGTATGCTATAAAGAATAATAATAACCATGAAACTTGTCATCATGATTTTAATTTTCAATCCCATGATAGTTATTTTGTTGAGTTTGCTCCCACTACTATTCATGATAATAAATTTGCTTATGTGGAGAGTAAGAAAATTTCTATGCTTATGCATCATGAAAAGAGTGCTTTATGTGATAGTTATATTGTTGAATTCATTCATGATGCTACTGAAAATTATTATGAGAGAGGAACATATGCTTCCACATATTGCAATAATATCAAGTTTCCTCTCCATGTGTTGAAAATCTTGAAGTTGTGCTTGTTTTGCCTTCCTATGCTAGTTGATTCTTGTTCCCATAAATTGTTTGATCACAAAAATCCCTATGCATAGGAAGTGGGTTAGGCTTAAATGTGATTGCCATGTGATTAGTGATGCTCTCTTTGTGTTTCAATTCTTATCTTTTATGTGAGCATCATTGAAATCATCATGCCTAGCTAAAAGGCATAAAAGAAAAGTGCTTGTTGGGAGACAGCCCAACACTTTTACCTACTGTTTTTGTGTGTTCACATGATTAGGCTAGTTTAGTAATCATGTTTTATTTCTTTCATTTCAATAAAGTGCCAAGTAAAGCCTTTGGGGTTATGTTTGGTGATAGTTGATTTTATCTTGCTGAAAAACAAAAACTTTTACACTCAGGAGAACAATTCTAATTTTTAACAGAAGAGTGATAAAATGCTGATTCTTTTTTCAGGAGATTAATAGACAAATTACCCGGGTTTTCCTATGTTTCAGAATTTTTGGAGTTGCAGAAGTATTGTTGGAGTACAGATTACTACAGACTCTTCTGTTTTTGACAGATTTTGTTTTCAATGCATAGTTTGCTTGTTTTCTAATTTCCATGGCTTATATTGCTCAATATGAATTGTGGAAATGATATTCTACATTAGGCATTGTGTGTAAACAATTATGAATCTTGTCTTTGACAGTACCAAAGTGAAATGGTTTGCTCTTTATCATACTAACCTATCTCATGAAGTTCTGTTAAGTTTTGTGTGATTGAAGTTTTCATGTTTAGGGTGAGATGTCGATATGAGGAGAATAAGGAGTGACAAGACCCTAAGATTGGGGATTCCCAAGGAACCCCAAGTTAATATTCAAGGAATATCCAAGCAACTAAGCTTGGGGATGCCCCGGAAGGCATCCCCTCTTTCGTCTCCAACATTATCGGTAACCTCACTTGGAGCTATGTTTTCATTCGTCACATGATATGTGTTTTGCTTGGAGCATCAATTTATTTTGTTAAGATTTGCTATCTGTTATTTATAATTATGTTTTACATCTTTTATTTCAATAAAAGTGGCATTGATATCCTTTACTATGCTTATTTTACAAGTCTACATGTTGCTCTTTGAAAACAGAAAGTTTACCGCCGCTGCAAAAATTCCCTAGAAAAGTCAGAATGCGATAAAATGTTGAAACATTTTGCAAAACAATCTATGATAAATTTTCTAAGGTGTGGTAAATTTTCATAACTTTTGGATTTAGGTAAGTATTGATACTCTTGCATTCTTTATAGACTGTACTGTTTTGGTAGATTGCTGTTATGTTTGCATTGTTTGCATATGTTTGCTTGTTTAATGATTCTATTGAGGATAGGAGTATTAAATATGCAGAGGCATTTAGTATGCAATGTTGAATAATAATTTTAGTGATTTTCTAAAGTAGGGAATGATAAGGTTTTGCATTGGTTTATACTAACTTATCTCACAAGTTCTTGTTGAGTTTTGTGTGGATGAAGCTTTTGAGATTTAGAAAAACCGTGATATGAGAGGAATTAAGGAGACACAAAAGATCAAGCTTGGGGATGCCCAAGGCACCCCAAGATAATATTTCAAGAAGTCTCAGGCATCTAAGCTTGGGGATGCCTCGGTAGGCATCCCACCTTTCTTCTTCAACAATTATCGGTTAGTGTTGGTTGAGCCTAAGTTTGTGCTTCTTCACATGATGTGTGCTATCCTTGAAATGCCATTTTATTTTCATTTTTCTTGATGTTTTAATAAAATACTTAGATCTTAAAGTTTTTAAATAAAATAGAGTCCTCAAATAGTTGCCAGGGAGGCTAGGTAAGCGGCATTCACATCTCGTCAACGAAGCTCTTTTGTATGGAATTGCTCTAGTGCTTCACTTATATATTTTTGAGCACGGTGTGCTTTAGTATTTTTGAAAAAATTCTCTCTTTATTCACTTAAATTAATTTTAGAGAAAGAAATATTATGCTCATGATCTTCATTTATATCTTTTTGGAGTAGCTTTTCATCTACTCTTGTGCTTCACTTATATCCTATGAGTAAATTGTTGAATAAATTGAATGTCATGAAGTTGAAATCATATCATGCCTAGTGGTAGCTTCACATTGGGTTTAGAAAGTGAAATCTTTTGAGGCTTTACAATCACAATATTGGTCATACAAGCAATTCATGAATAATTAGTATAAGGAAGAGAACTTTCACATGCAAATACACTATCTTGGAAATCTTTGTGATTGTGAGCCCCCATCAAAATATTATATGCCAAAATTGTTGACGTTGGACAAGGAAGACAACGTAATGGTTTATGTTTGTTCATATTCACATAGAAGTTATATTGTCATAGATCCTTCAACATGTGGTGCTTGTCCCCCATCTTTTCTAGCCAAAAATTCCGCACCAAGTAGAGATACTACTTGTGCATCCAAAAACCCTTAAACCCAAATCTTATTTTCAAGAGTCCACCATACCTACCTAAGGGTTGAGCAAGATCCTTCAAGTAAGTTGTCATCGGTGCAATAAGGCAATAAAAATTACTTCTAAAAATGTTAGATCATTCAGTGTAAGAGAAAATTGAGTGTTGTACGAACTTGTGATGGCAAAGAATAAAAGCGACAGACTGCATAATAAAGTTGCTATCATAAGGGGAAATTTAGCATGACGTTCTTTTGCACTAAGGGGTTGAGCGTACAAACAAATAAGCGCATGGCAACCTCTACTAAGGGCCTATCTTTTACTTTTATGTATTTACTTTCATGCAAGAGTCAAAGTTTTCCCTGTATTCCTTTTTATTTTTCTCTTTTGGCAAGCATCATGTGGTGAGGAAAGATCTAGGCACATATATCCAGTTGGATGTGGGTAGCATGAGTTATTATTGTTGACACCACCCTTGAGGTGAATACGTTGGGAGGCAAAACAATAAGCCCCTATCTTTCTATGTGTGCGGTTGAAACGTTTTGCTCATGTGTACGCGGTGAGTGTTAGCAATCATAGAAGACTGTAAGATGGTTGAGTATGTGGAGCTCTTACTTAAACTCTGTTGAATAAGTTGAAATGTAATTGCTTGGTGACTAAGAACATAGGTTGTTGAGTTTCAAGAGAGTTCATTGTTTGAACCTTAACATGTGAATTGGTTGCTACTTTAACATGAGAAGTTTTATAAGAAAGAATTGTTGTTATGATGCTAGGAAAAGTGATTGAAATTGTCATTGATCAAACTTGTGCACTTTGCTAGCATTCACACTTCATAAATTATTTCTTTTATCATTTACCTACTCGTGGACGAGTAGGAATTAAGCTTGGGGATGCTGATACGTCTCCAACATATCTATAATTTATGAAGTATTCATGCAGTTTTATTATCATTCTTGACTGTTTTACAATCATTTTATAGCAAATTTATATCATTTTTGGGGACTAACCTATTGACCCAGTGCCTAGTGTCAGTTGCTGTTTTTTGCTTGTTTTTTACATCGCAGGAAATAAATATCAAACGGAGTCCAAACACCGCAAAACTTTTTGTGGATTTTTTATGGACCAGAAGACCACCAGTGGGCCAGAGAAGCACCTGGGGGTGCCCCGAGGGGGGCACAACCCGCCAGGGCGCGCCTGGGGGCCTAGGCGTGCCCAGGTGGGTTGTGCCCACCTCGGTGGCCTCCCGCACCCCCTCTTTACCATATAAATTTCCAAATATTCTAAAAACCATCGGGGTTAACCTAGATTAGAAGTTCCGCCACGGCAAGGCTCTGTAGCCACCGAAAACCAATCTAGACCCTTTCCGGCACCCTGCCGGAGGGGGGAATCATCTCCGGTGGCCATGGTCATCATCCCGGCGGCCACCACGATGAGGAGGGAGTAGTCCACCCTCAGGGCTGAGGGTTTGTACCAGTAGCTATGTGTTTAATCTCTCTCTCTCTCTCTCTCTCGTGTTCTTGAGATGTCACGATCTTGATGTATCGCGGGCTTTGTTAATATAGTCAGATCATATGGTGTTTTCCCCTCTCTATCTTGTTGTGATGAATTGAGTTTTTCCCTTTGAGATTTCGTTGTTATCGGATTGAATACTTTTATGGATTTGAGAGCACTTGATATATGTCTTGCATATGAATACTCATGGTGACAATGGGGTATAGTATCGATTCAATTGATATATGTTTTGGCACTCAACTCGCGGATTCCTGAGGTGACATTGGGGTAATCTAGGCATAGGGATTGATTGCATACGTGGTCATGATCATGGCAAAGTAATGTGCTACGAATCGGAGTTAAAAGAATAGCACAAAGGATCAAACTCATACCCTAATTCGGCGGAGTTTGCTATGGCGGCAACGGAGGGGCAGAAATCCATTGACGGCAATGGAAACCAGCGGCGGGTGTCGGTGTACAAAAAGAGGGGTACGCTTTTTGTACCCCTATAACTGTGCACGGGCGGTCTGAGCCACGGGCACCACCACACTGAGCAAGGAAAGGGAGGTGAGCCAAGGTAAGGCCGAAGCTCAGGAGAAGCAGAACGATGTCAAGACCAAGACCACAAAGAGCAAAGGGGACAAAGCGGACCCCCCGGCAAGATCCTTGCCGGGAGGCGGTTTTTGCAAACCCGGCAAGACCCTTGCCGTGGCAGCTCGCCCCACACCTACGGAGTGAGTCACCCTTGAGTCCACTTCCCCCATGGGGCAAGGATTCGGGAGACATCCCCGTGGTGGCATGCAGATCTTTGTGAAGACATTCGAGATCAGATACACCCTTCAGAAGATGATGATCCTTGGCGGGATCCCAGCCAAGGAGGACCACAAGGCCCCCGGCAAGAGCCTTGCCGGGGATGACAGCAGGCGCCATGGCAAGACCCTTGCCGGGGCCCCGACAAGGCCCTTGCCAAGAACACCCGTTAGGCCACCATCAGGCCCATGCCAGTCAAACCTCCACCGCCGTTCGCATGCAGTTGCCGACCCAACCAGCTGGGCAGGCACCTGCGTGGTGGCATGTAGATCTTCGTGGAGACCCAGCACTACGCCACCTCAGCTGCCTGCCTGCCTACATGGCACCGCGGGCGCCGCTGGCCAGGGCGCGTGTCGACGCGAGAGGGAGCGGCGACGGACGAGACAAGGCTCTCCCCCGTCCCCGATAAAGCAAGGACACCTGGGCAAGACGCATTAAATGCGCCTTGTCATGTAATGCGAGGGATAACCTCGCATCACTATTCCCTTTCCACCTCCTGGTGCTACTGTGGCAACCCCTTTCCTATAAAAGGAGGCCCGAGGTGACCAGGAGGAGGATTCGGCTTTTTGGAGCTCCTCACGCCCCATAGCTAGCTCAAGAACACAGATATACAATCCACCAAAGCAGGAGTAGGGTTTTACGCATCCCCGCGGCCTGAACCTGGATAAACGAACCGTGTGCTATCTGTTTGATCTGCTCTTCTCACGACCCCGCGCCCCGCAACCGTAGTAGGGATTCTTGTGATCCCATAGGTGTCGTTCCCATCGACATCTTTGGCGCGCCAGGTAGGGGGCGCAGTTGTGAGAATCGGCTTTAGCAGTTAGTTCGACGCTTCCTCATCGTCATGGCGCCCAAGAAGAAGACGACGGTGGCGGTTGGCCCGTCGGAGGCCGGACATCCCGCCCTGACGCGGGCGAGCAGCGGACCGGTCGCAGAAAGGACCCAGGGCGCCGTTCGCGAACACCAACACCGTCCCAGTAGCCGGAGTTTGGGAGGCGGCAATGTTCGTGCACCTGGTAACGGGCCGCACGCCGCCAAATCCAAAGACGGAGCCAGGCCCTCCGCGGGTGGCGCGGGGCCTTCCAAGATCGCTACCGCCCCGCCCGAAGGCGATGCGAGGGCCTCCAAGACTCCCACGCCGACGCCGATGGCGCGCTCCTCTCAAGCAGCGTGCGACGAACGGCGCAACCACGCCGAAGACCCCGGGCGTCGCCGCGGGAAGAGCCCCGAGCGCCACTCCCGGGAGGTAGAAGACCTGCCTGCTCGCCAAGGCGCTGGTGAAGATGGCATGCGACCGCGGGGTCGTGATAGAGCTCCTTCTGACATGGTCAGAAGTTGAAGCGCGTCGCGATCCGTGCAGGTTTCGCTGCCACCAACGCTAGCAGAAGCCCTGGCGTGCGCGCAGTTGCTCCTTGATTTTCCTCCCACTACGGGGAAACTCGACGAATGGAGAGCCACTATCCGAAGCCTTGTTGCGGTGGCCAAAAAAGACGAACCAAGTCCGGTGGAGCCCCCCGGTCGATGCTCCGACGAAGTCCCACGAATCAGTGGAAGGAAAGTCGGCGGCGCCGCGACCACGGTGCACTCGCCTCCTCCTCGCCCGGTACCGCGGACGCCAGCCCGTCGCGACGTTGCGGGCGATGAAATCTCCATAGCGTTGTCCGACCCGCGGACCCACTATGACCAGCACCAAGTCCTTCAGGAACGAGAACATGAAGAAGCTCGAACCACTATCGAGCGCCGGCGCGGAGCGTGGCACCATTCAGACAGGCAAGCAGGGCCTGCTGTGAACCACCCGGCACCGGAGAGCCCTGGAGGCCTACCTTACGAGGTAGGCTGTCCGGATTTTACCCGTGAGCTGCGGAAGTTCCAGTGGCCCACTCACCGCACCTTCAAACCTGACATGGGCGAAAAGTACAGCGGCAAGACCCACCCGTCCGAGTTCCTCAGCATCTACACCATTGTGATGCAAGATGCCGGAGCCCGCGACGATAAGGTGCTTGCGAATTACTTTCCGTTGGCTCTTAAACCCAACGCCATGTCATGGTTAATGCACTTGCCGGTAGACTCTATTTCCTCCTGGTCGGATTTGTGCCATGAGTTTGTGGGCACCTTTACTGGAGGCCACCAAGCCCATGGCCAAGCGAGCGACCTGCACGTCATTCCCCAGAAGGGAGGTGAGAGTCTCCGCAAGTATATACAGAGGTTCAGCCGGATACAGTACAATATCCCTGATGTTCACCATGCCGCCATCATCAGGGCGTTCCATCAGAACATGCGTAACCACAAGATGCGCGAAGAGCTGGCAATGAACAAGGTGAAAGATGTAGCAGAACTCTATGTTCTTGCTGACAGATGTGCCCGGGCTAAAGATGGAAGGAAGTACCCCGGCAAAGACGCCGGCGTGGAAACCGACTCCTCAGATGAAGATACCGCCGCCCCGGCGAAGAAGGGCCGGCACCGCAACAGGAAGCGCAAAGGTAAAGCCGTGCTTGCCGTCGAGGGATCTGGTGACACCGGCTCCACCAAGAAAACCAAGGCAGATGACCCCGACAAGGAAATTGCCGGATGTGTCGCCTGCCGGGCCTTGGCGGTTGCCGAGAAGCCAGGGAACTCCGACAAGCGATACTGCAAGATCCATCGCACCAAAGGCCATGCTCTCCAAGACTGCCGACAGGTTGAGCTCCTCATTGAGAAGCAGAGGGTTGAATATGAGAGGTGGGACAAGGAGAAGGGCCAAGACGGTGCTGAGGGGTCCGACAAGAAGCGTGACGGCCAGGCGGGCCGTCGCGGCAAAGATAAACAACAGGAGAGGCCCGCCTGGGGCCGTGACAAAAAGCCAGAAGACGACGATCACGAAGAGGACGATGAATCCGGCGACCAAGAGTTTCAGAAAGCTATAGAGGCCATGTGCATCGACGGTGGTGCCTCGCTGCATACTTCTCACCGCCAGCTTAAATAGTGGGCGCGAGAGATTACAGTGGCAGAGCCGTCGTTTGATGCCCAAAGGCCGCTGAAGTGGTCCAGCACACCTATCATTTTTGACACTGAGGATCACCCTGATCGCACTACTGCGGTCGGGTGCTTGCCATTGTTGGTTTCACCAACAATACGCAACCTCAAGGTGACAAAGATGCTTGTCGATGGCGGGGCCGGTCTGAACTTGATCTCGCCTGCCATGATCGAGAAACTGCAGATTCCTGATGGAGACCTCGAGGAGACGGGCACGTTTCAGGGGGTCAACCCGGGAAGAAGCCAACCTAAGGGAAAGGTCACGCTGCCCGTGACTTTTGGAAGCGATCTGAACTACAGGACGGAGAAGATCGTGTTTGATGTTGCCAAGATCCCCTTGCCCTACAACGGGATCCTTGGTCGCCCAGCGCTGGCCAAGTTCATGGCGGCGTCACACTACGCCTACAACACCCTGAAGATACCAGGACCTGTGACGATCATCACCATCCCCTCTGATAAGAAAGATGCGCTGATTTGTGCTGACCAACTATACCAGCAAGCAGTTGTAGCAGCTGCCGCCACTAGGGCACTTGCTCCTGCCGCTGGGACCCCGGGAGGGAAGAAGAAGAAGAAGACCGGTGAGACCTCGGACACCCACTCCGGCAAGTGCACCTCTTCGGAGTGTAGCGCTCCCGTCGAGGACGTGCCAGAGAGCTCCACCGGCGGAAACAAGAAGCCCAGGGCCATACCGCTGGGAACCAAGAAGGTTTCTGTCAATGAGGACGGCACGGGAGGGGCTTTCACCATAAGCTCCACCCTCGACGACAAATAGGAAGACGCGCTCATCACCTTCCTGCGGGCGAATGTCGATGTGTTTGCATGGCAAGCTTCCGACATCCCCGGCGTTCCCAGGGAGGTGATTGAGCACCACCTTGCTGTCTGCCCTCATGCGCGGCCCGTCAAGCAGAAGGTCAGAAAGCAAGCTTTGGAACGACAAGAGTTCATCACAAAGGAGATCCGGAAACTGGAAGCAGCGGATTTGGTAAGAGGAGTGCTCCATCCAACGTGGTTGGCCAATCCGGTCATAGTGCGCAAGGCTAATGGGAAGTGGAGGCTGTGTATTGATTACACAGATATCAATAAGGCTTGTCCTAAGGACCCCTTCCCATTGCCGCGCATCGACCAGATTGTTGACTCCACAACTGGGTGTGATCTGTTGTCATTCCTCGATGCCTACTCCGGCTACCACCAGATCTTCATGACAAGAGAAGACGAAGAGAAAACAGCATTCATCACCCCATGTGGTAAGTACTGTTTCATGCGGATGCCTTTCGGGATGAAGAGTGCTGGTTCGATGTTTGCAAGGGCGGTCCAGATTGGTTTTGAACCCCAGCTCCATAGAAATATGGAAGCTTATATGGATGACATAGTGGTCAAAACCAAGGACAGGGCTACCCTCATACCGGATTTGCAAGAAACATTTGCAAACCTGCGCAAGATCAATCTCAAGCTGAACCCTGAGAAGTGCGTCTTTGGCGTCCCGTCCGGCAAGCTTCTCGGGTTCTTTGTGCCACAGCGTGGGATAGAGGCCAATTCGGACAAGATCAAAGCGATAGAGCAGATTGAAGCACCCAAGAGAATCAAGGATGTGCGTCGGCTTGCTGGTTGCGTCGCCGCCATGGGCAGATTCATTTCCATGTCTGCCGAGCGCGCCCTTCCCTTTTTCAAGATCCTGAAAAAGGCGGGCCCGATGGAGTGGACGCCAGAAGCCGAAGCAGCATTGCAAGATTTGAAGAAGTACCTCTCCTCCGCGCCAATACTAGTTGCGCCTAGGCCACAGGAGCCGTTGCTGCTATACCTGGCGGCAACGAACCAGGTGGTCAGCGCTGCACTAGTGGCGCAGAGAGAGGTTGACGACGAGGTAATGGCAGCGACAGAGCCTGACACCACCAATGCAGGGACGACACAGCCAGTTGAAGTGCCGCCGAAGAAGAAAATGATGCAGCACCCGGTCTACTTTGTTAGTTCCCTCCTGCAGGGAGCTAGATCAAGGTACTCCGGCATGCAGAAACTGCTCTTCGGCCTTCTTATGGCCTCGAGGAAGCTGCGTCACTACTTCCAGGCACACTAGATTACTGTCGTCACTCGCCTCCCTCTGCAACAGATATTGCACAATCCAGATGCAATTGGAAGAATTGTGGAATGGGCACTAGAGCTGTCCAGCTTTGGCCTCAAGTTTGAAAGTACTTCAACGATTCAGAGCCGAGTCCTAGCAGAGTTCATTGCAGAACGGACCGCAATGCCTGACGAAGAAGCCCAAGAGACTGCTCTCCCCGGCAAGGAGGCAAGTTGCAGTTGGATCATGTACTTTGATGGAGCTTTCTCCTTACACGGCGCCGGGGCTGGCGTACTGCTTGTCGCGCACACCGGAGAGCACCTCAAGTACGTGATCCAGATGCACTTCCCTAGGGAGGTGTCAACAAACAATACGACAGAGTATGAAGGGCTGCTTGCCGGTCTTAGGATCGTGGCGGACCTCGGAATCAAGAAGCTCATCGTCAGGGGCGACTCGCAGCTCGTCGTCAAGCAAGTCAACAAGGACTACCAGAGCCCGTTGATGTAGGCCTACGTCGATGAAGTGAGAAAGCTGGAAGAGCGTTTCGACGGTATACAGGCTGAATACGTTCCCCGAGCGGAGAATGATATCGCCAATTACCTGTCAAAACACGCTGACCTCAAGCTACCTGTGGAACCAGGTACCTTTGTGCTCCAGCTAACTCAGCCATCCGTTGATCCATCAATAGAGCAGAACAAGAGGAGGAAATCAGGACCCGACAAGTACTTTCCCGCCGAGCTCCCTGGAGCCGCCGGCAAGGATGTTGCCAGGGACACTGAGCCTGCCACGGGACGGCTAGCTCCGGCAGAGCGTCAAGCTCTTGCCGTCGAGACAGCCGCTCCTATAGCGGAGGAAATGCCTTTAGTCCTCGCCGTCGAGCCTCAGGCTCCAGCGTGGGCACAACATACCATCCGATTCCTCCAAACAGGGGAACTTCCTGAAGAGCGGGAAGAAGCGTAAAAAGTAGCCCGTCGCTCTATCATGTACCAGTTCGTCGATGACGTCCTGTACAGAAAGAGGCCGAACGGTGTGAAATTGAAGTGTATCCCTCGGGAGGCAGGACTGGAGCTGTTGGCGGAGATACACGGAGGCATATGTGGATCCCACATCGGGTCAAGGGCCCTTGCCAGCAAGGCATTTCGGCAAGGCTTCTTCTGGCCCACCGCCCTCCAGGATGCGACGACACTAGTCACCAGGTGTGAAGCGTGTCAGTTCCATTCAAAGAAGCTTCATCAGCCAGCTCAAGCCCTTCAAACCATTCCTCTCCCCTGGCCCTTCTCGGTCTAGGGACTCGACATACTGGGCCCTTTCCCCCGTGCTGTCGGGGGCTTTGAGTACTTGTATGTTGCAATCGATAAGTTCACAAAGTGGTCGGAGGTGGAGGCAGTGAGGAAGGTCACAGCTCAGTCAGCCGTCAAGTTCTTCAAGGGACTAGTGTGCCGTTTTGGTGTACCCAATAGGGTCATCACCGACAACGGCACACAGTTCACAAGCCGCACCTTCATGCAATATATCCAAGACCTCGGCAGCAAAGTCTGTTTTGCTTCCGCTGCTCACCCACGAAGCAATGGTCAAGCTGAGAGGGCAAACGCTGAAGTACTGCGAGGCTTAAGGACCAAGACCTTTGATAGGCTGCACAAGAGTGGAAGGCGCTAGATTGATGAGTTGCCAACGGTTCTTTGGTCGACTAGGACGATGCCAAATCGAGCCACCGGCCAGACACCTTTTGCCCTAGTATACGGGGCAGAAGCAGTTCTCCCCACTGAACTCATATACGGGTCACCTCGAGTGCTCCCTTATGATGAGCTTGAGCAAGAGCAACTATGACAGGATGACGCAATGCTCCTTGAGGAAGATCCTTCGGGCGGCTGTGAAAGCAGCATGCTACCAGCAAGCCTTGCGCTGCTACCATAGCCGCAAGGTTCATGCCCGAAGCCTTGAGGAAGGCGACCTTGTCCTTCGGCGCGTTCAATCGGCCAAGAATTCCAACAAGTTGACGCCAAAGTGGGAAGGCCCTTATCGGGTAATACGAGTCACCAGGCCCGGCGCAGTCCGCCTGGAGACCGAAGATGCCATTCCGGTGAGTAACTCCTGGAACATTGAGCATCTTCGCAAGTTTTACCCGTGAGGCGCGGCTTGCCGGGCCCCCCGGCAAGCCACCTTTTGTACAAGCATTGCCAATGATGCATGTAACCCTTTGTACAAAGCCAGGCATAGACCTTGAGCATAAATAAATGAAGCGCTGGCGCCCTAAGTTATATCATGCATGCTAGGTCGAGTCTCGCCCTTGGTTAGGGTTGGTAGTGCTTAGCGGCGACTAACCCCTAGCTTAGAGGTCGAGTGTGCGTCTCTTTGCCGTTCTTTCGCCTTCTTTGGTTCGTAGGACTCACAGGTATCCTTGCCGGATCACTTGAGGACAAAAAAGAGAAGAGGGACAGACCAGCATCTAGACCCCGGCAAGCCAGTATTGCCGGGGGTTGCAAGAGCAAAGATTCACCCACGGCAAACCAGAGTTGCCGGGGGCTACAGCTTCAGATAAGTTCTTCATCCCTTATCATGCATTCCCTTATGGACTGAGGTATGGGAAACCTCGTTTTTCCTAAAACTACCGTGCTCCCCTAACTCTAGGCCCTAGGGCTCGTTCCTAGGGCCAGGTTTGGTAGTAGTCGCGGCAGCGAGAGGATGAAACAAGGAGCCTGAACCCACCTCATCCCTACCTCCGCCAAAGGTGTGAGAAAGGTCGAGTGAAGTGGGGAGACGACAAGGCCTGTTGCCGGGCAAGGAAATGTTTATCTTAAGGATATCAAGGATTTATTCCTTGTCGTGGGTTCTACCCACAAACAAATGACCCGACAAGCATCCCTTTTTCATTAAAAACATTCCACTCAGGTACAGTCCATAGGGAATGAAAAACATGAATGATGGGATTACAAGTTTTAAATTCAGCTAAGGCCCGAAGGCTTACAAACTAAAAAGAGATAAGGTGCCTGTCGGTGTCAAAACCGGCGGATCTCGGGTATGGGGTCCCGAACTGTGCGTCTAGGCCGGATGGTAACAGGAGACAAGGGACACAATGTTTTACCCAGGTCCGGGCCCTCTTGATGGAGGTAAAACCCTATGTCCTGCTTGATTAATATTGATGATATGGTTAGTACAAGAGTAGATCTACCACGAGATCAAGGAGGCTAAACCCTAAAAGCTAGCCTATGGTATGATTGTTGTATGATGAAGTTGTCCTACGGACTAAAACCCTCCGGTTTATATAGACACCGGAGAGGGTTAGGGTTACACAAAGTCGGTTACAATGGTAGGAGATCTTGAATATCCGCATCCCCAAGCTTGCCTTCCACGCCAAGGAAAGTCCCATCCAGATATGGGACGGAGTCTTCAATCTTGTATCTTCATAGTCCTGGAGTTCGGCTGAAGGTATAGTCTGGCTACCCGAACACCCCCTAATCCAGGACTCCCTCAGTAGCCCCTGAACCAGGCTTCAATGACGACGAGTCCGGCACGCAGTGTCACAGCCCTAGAGTACCCGAGTGAAATAGTTGCATCTGCACTCATGCATCATGTCTAAAATTTCTGAAAGTTGAATTGAGGTTTGTTGAAACCCTCAGAAATCAGTTCACAGATAATCAACATTAAAAATCTTTTCAAATGAGTCCAAGGAAATGTTCCTGTTATTCTGTGAAAATATTGGCAAGGGGTAAAATTCAAACCAATATTTTTGGAGTTTCAGAAATATTTATTTTGGGCATTTGAAATTAATTCAATAACTATTTGAATTGGATCTATATTTATTATATAATAAATATATGTTCAATAATTCTGAAAATTGTTGTGTAGCTTTGGAGAAGTCCATTTAGTTCACACAATTATTTTCATGAATTTTGAAAATGGTTTGGTCTTTGAACTAAATCAAAACAAAATAACAAGAATAGAAAACAAAAACAGAAAGAAAGAGAGGGCACTGTACCTGGCGCTCACCTGGCCTGGCCCAGCCCAGCTGGCCGATGCCAGTCATCTCCCTCCTCTCGCCAGAAGGACGAGGGCATGTGCTCGCCACGCGCGCGCCACCTCCACCCTGCTCTGGCCACCTCCTGCTTCCCCGACCCCTTCTAGCGACGCCACGGAGATGGCCCGAAGCCCCTGTCCCCTCTTCCTCACTCGCCGCTCTCTCTCCCCTCCCCTGGCTCTCTCCCTCTAGCTCAACCGAGCGAAACCGTCACCGCCGCTCGTCGTTGCCGTGTCCACAGCCACCCCCTTGCTCCCCTAGAGCGTCCGAGAGCTCCACCTCGTTCCCCTCTTCCTCCTCACCGAGCCACATGGTGCCTGAAGCCCCTGGACGCCGCCAACACCGCCGTTCCCCTCGTCGGTCGCCGTGGATCCTCGCCGTCGATTCGGGAGCTACCGGGCGTCCCGGACCTCGCTCTTGCGCTCCATGCACTCGCTGTGAGCCAATACGCCGAACCCCTCTCTTCTCGTGATCTATTTCCCTCTCTAGCCGCCGTTCCCATCGAGCCCGAGAGCTCAGCTCCGCCGGCGATGTCGCCACCATGGCCTGAGCTCGACCCAGCCGTGACCTTGCACCGCATCATGCTCCTGGCGCCTCCAGGAGGCTGCCTAGCCACTCCGTTGGCTCGCCCAAGCACTGCAGCCCAGTGCCCGTGCTACCCCGTACTCCGGCCGCCGCAGCCGAGCTCGTCGGCGTCAGCTCCGGCCATCCCAGCTACCGCTGCTTGCTGGAATGGAAGCGCGCGTGTGCCAGCAATCCGTAGCCGCAAACGGCGCGCCAAACCGTCGACCGTGGGCAAATCCCGAGCCCTCCGCCGTCTCGAGCTTCGCCGGCGACGAGCCGCGGGTCAACTCCGGTGAGTTGACCCGGGGGTTTGACCCTGTCTGACCAGGGTTTGACCACCCTGGGTCACTGACGCGTGGGGCCAGCCCTGCTAATTAACCCAGGTTAGTGTTAATTTATTTAGTTAGTTTAATTAGCCTCTGACATGTGGGCCCAAGCCCCTAATTAGTTAACTCGAGATTAATTAGAGCTAACTAATTTAGTTAACTAAACTAGACATTGACATGCGGGCCCCGCCCTGCTAACAGCCTGCTTAGGGTTAGTTTAACACTAACTAACTCAGTTAGTGGACTGAGTCACTGACCAGTGGGTCCCACTGGTCAGGTTTGACCCGGACCAGCCCCTGTTGACCTGCTGACATCATCATGACGTCAGGCTGATGCAGTAATCCTTTTTCTGGAATTTAAATAAATCTTAAATGATTTATTTATTTCAGAAAATGTCCAAAACTTCTAAAAATCATAGAAAATCAACCGTAACTCCAAATGAATTAAGTTATATATGAAAAATTATCAGAAAAATTCAAGGAATCTGTTTATGGCATTTTCATGCATGTTAGAGCAACTTATGGCTGCTGTTTAGGCCAATTCACATAAATGGAATTTAAACTCTCACTTATGGGGTTTGATTTTCAACCTAGTGTTCAAACCAACTCCATTTAACATGTTGCTAGTTACATTAGCTCAAACCATAGCATATTGACATGTCATGATCATGCATCATATTGTGCATTGCATTGATTGTGTTTCTTTCTCCTGTTGCCGGTATTTGTCCCCTCTCGATAGACGTGGTTTCGACGATGGGTTCGATGACACCGATGAAGAGGTATAATATCTTCAGAAGTGCCAGGCAAGCAAAACCTCCTTGTGCATTCCGATACAATCCCACTCTCTCGCTCCTGCTCTCTTTTACTGCATTAGGACAACACGATTCCTCTGTTACTTGCTGCGGTAGTTGAACCCCTTATCCTCTGCATGACCTGTCATTGCCACAGTAAATAGATGAAACCCACTAGTATGAGTAGGAGTTGTTTGAGCCCTGATGTGCCTACTCTTTCATGCTTGTTTGTCATGCCTGCTACTGCTTAGAGTTGAGTCAGGTCTGATTCATCGGGGATGAATCGGAGGTGTGTAAACATGTCCTACTGTGTGTGAGCTAAGTGTCTGAACACGATTTGGTAAAGGTAGCGGTGAGAGGCCATGTAGGAGTACATGGTGGGTTGTCTCATTGAAACCGTCCTCAGGAACTGAGTTCTGTGTCTGTGATCCATGAACAGCTACTACCACTCATTGGGATCCTTAATTGACCCTCTCGGCTTCTTAATCACCCTAGTACTCTGTCCAGGAGTTGCAACTAGTTTCTGGTGTTTGTAGGTTATGTGTTGGCGGCCGTGCGTAGCGCTGACCCTAGGGGTGGGCTATGTTGTGGTAGATACACCGTGGCCGGGCATGCCGGGCGCCCGTTTGGTGTCTCGGAACCCTGTACACATCGTTCGGGGCCGTATGTGGAAACCTCGGCCGGACTCCCTGCGGATGGAACCTGGATAGGCGATAAACCTGGACTAGAGACTTAAGTGTTTAGGTAGGCCGTGGCCGATACCCTCGCCAGGCTTCCGCTTGAAGGTTGCCGAGATACATGACGTGTATATGGTGGTAAGTGGTGGGAGCGTGTGTGAAGAAGTACACCCCTGCAGGGTTATTATTATCTATTCGAATAGCCGGATTCCTCGGATATGGAAACTTGGACCCCTTGCATAGTTCATAGACAAGTGAAAGTGGATACTCTAAAACTCGCAAGATAAGTGTGAGTGCTATGGATGGCCTTCTCGTAGGGAGACGGGAGCGGATCCTTAGTGGTGTATTGAATGGTGAATATGTGGACTCGTGTGCGCCACCTCAAAAGGGTTGCTTGCAGTCGTAGTTCAGGTTAGCCACTGAGTCAAAGCTGGCTTGCTGCAGTTAAACTCCACCACCCCCCTTGTTGATACCGATGCATATGTAGCTAGTTCTGATGTAAGTCTTGCTGAGTACCTTTGTACTCACATTTGCTTAATTTATGTTTTGCAGAGATATTTCAGTCTCGCTAGTAGTTCCGCGTGGACTTCGATGTTTAGCTTGATACCTCAGCTACGATCTTGTGCCCTTGGCAGGATCTGGTAGATAGTCAGGCTTCTCAGCCTTCTTCATTTGTAGTTGTCTGTACTCAGACAAGTTAAGCTTCCGCATGTGCTTGTTGCTTGTATGCTCTGTATGTTGGGTCATGAGACCCATGTTTGTAATATCTCGCTCCTCGGAGCCTAATGAATAAATACTTCAAGTCGTAGAGTTATGTTGTGATGCCATGTTGTATTTACACATATCGAGCATATTGTGTGTATGATTGAAATGCTTGGTATGTGTGGGATTCGACAATCTAGTTGTTTATCCTTGGCAGCCTCTCTTATGGGGAAATGTAGCCCAGTGCTTCCTTGAGCCATAGTAGTCCGCTACAGCCCGGTTCACCGGAGTCCTGCTAGCCCAGCACTACTGCTCAGATCACTTGACTGGCCGGCATGTGTTTCACTTCGTTCCTGTGTCTGTCCCTTCGGGGAAACGTCACGCGGTGACATCCGGAGTCCTGCCTAGCCTGCTACAGCCCGGGTTCCCGGAGTCCTGTTAGCCCAGTGCTACAGCCCGGATTCACACGCTACTGACCGACATGCTCGATGTGATTCATGTATGCCTGTCCCCATAGGTTAGTGCCGCTTTGGGTTCACGACTAGCCATGTCGGCCCGGGTTCTCTGTCATATGGATGCTAGCGACATTATCATATACGTGAGCCAAAAGGCGCAAACGGTCCCGGGCCATGGTAAGGCGACACCCGTGGGAATACCATGCGTGAGGCCGCAAAGTGATATGAGGTGTTACCGGCTAGATCGATGTGACTTGGAATCGGGGTCCTGACACGTAGATTGTCTTCGACATTGCAAGGCGGGTTCCTCCTCCAAATTCTTCATAAAAGTTTTGTAAACACCAAGGGTAGTGTCCGGCTCTGCAAAATAAGCTTCCACGTATTGCCATAGAGAGAATAATATTAACACCAATTTAATCTGCTGATGTATTCCACAGCGTGACATCACACTATGGCCAAGCCTTTATTTGAATCATTTTCACTTCTCCACCTCAGCGTGTTTTGCGAGGCGGTTTCCTTGGCACATCTTGTCAAAGCAGAGATCGTGCCCCCTTTGTTTACGGGATTCTCGTTAATGCGGACGTGGGTAACCCAACCGCGCCACTTATCACGGCGCTTGGGAGGCAAGCGAGTTTTACTAGGCTGGTGGGGACGCATAGTCGCATCCGCCCATATAAGGGGATAAGGATCCACCTTTTTACCTACGCCTTCTTCCTCCTTTGCCTATCCATCTTCTGCGCACCCGAGCTCCAGCGCCCAAGCCCGCACTTCCTACCTCAACCCTCTCCAACAATGTCCGGAGCGGGAGGCAAGTGGATGGTCTCCTCCGTCACGGAGGGCCATGTAAAAAGGTTAAGGAAGGCCGGATACTTGTCCAAAGACATCGCAAACCGGCTTCCTAAGGAGGGGCAGCTTCTCCCCACCCCAAGGCCCCATGAGAGGGTAGTATTTCTTCCCCACTTCCTCCGCGGACTGGGTTTTCTTCTCCACCCATTTGTCCGCGGGCTCATGTTCTACTGTGGCCTAGATTTCCACGATCTGGCCCCAAACTTCATCCTCAATATCTCGGCATTTATCATCATGCACGAGGCTTTCCTCTGCATTCGCCCCCATTTCGGCCTCTGGCTCAAGACCTTCAACGTCAAGCCAAAGGTGGTGCGCGGCAACCAGGCGGAGTGCGGAGGTGCCATGGCAGGCAAAATTGCCAACGTCCTATGGCTCGAGGGCTCCTTTGTGGAGACCTTGAAGGGGTGGCAGTCAGGGTGGTTTTACATCACCGAGCCACGCGATCCGAAGTGGATCGCAGCCCCTGAATTCCGATCCGGACCCCCTACGCGGCTCACGTCCTGGAAGGAGACAAGCTTGTCGTGGGGCGACGAAGAAGAGTTGACCGGACTGCAAAAATGCATCCAGACCCTGGTGAACAAGCAGCTCAAGCTTGTCAACGTAATCCAGGTCATGCTCGTCCGCCGGATCCTTCCGTGTCAAGAATGGGACTTCAATTTGTGGGAGTTTAACCTGGCGCAACACCGCACTCTGAGCAGGCTCTTCAACACGACGTACGAAGATGTCTGGGGGCGGCTAACCAAAGGCGCCGAGGCTCCCACATCCTCCTCCAAAGACCGCTGATTCAGCTCGCAGCGTCCTGCTGGCGAGGTAAGATATTTCCATCCTTTACAGGATGTTAAGTTTTTTCATAGTTTGACTCTATGCGGGATCTAAACTCCCTCACCTTTGACAGGATTGGCGGGAGAAGTCCGGACAGATTAACTGTCCCGCTCCCTTGCCCGAAGACCCAGCCCCTGCTCTCCTAGAGAAGCTGCTGGTTCCGGCACCTTATGTGGTGCCGGAGAAGAAGGCCAAGAAGAAGAAGGCCACGGAGACTCGAAAGAGTTCCCGACATATGGTGGTGTCGGACTCGTCGTCCGACGAGTCCGAGACGCACTCCTCCCGTGAAAACCAGGAGGAGGAAGAAGAAACCTCTCCCCCTCCAGCGGGGGGAGGAGAGAAGAGGAAGGCCGCCCCAGTAGGGGAAGCCGAGGGGTCCAAGAAGAGGAAAACCCCTCCGCTGGACTACGTCCCCGACACCGATGAGGACGAAGAGGAGTGGCCGGACAGGGCCAAGCGTCCGGCGAGATCGTAAGTTGTTCGGATACCAGAGTAACTCGTGATATTCCTTTTGTTGCACAGCTTTCCCTAACGTCGGATATAATCATGCAGTCCACCCAAGGACAGGCTCGACGAGTCGTCGAGCGGCTCCCTGGATTCATCGGACGTGAATTCAGTTCCGCCCGCTGCTTCCCCCTGTGCTGCGGATGACGCCGAAGTGGCGTCGCGACAAGATCCGGGGCGAGAGGAGGTGGTCCAGGAGGAGCCGCGAGGCGACCTCCCGGACTCCAGGAGTGAAGGGGACAAGACCCCCCCTGGGCTCCAAGTCCGGCTTTAAGCCAGACACTGCGCCGAAATCATCAACGGTTCCGGACCGCGGTAGGTGAACTCCTGCCAAGAGGAGCAAGCCTACTGAGCCGGCGTCCTCCGTCCAACCGGAAGCACCGGACAATCTACTGGAGGAGGTTAAGGGCGCCTCCATCGACGAGGAGCACCGTGCCATCATGAGTACGGTGGTCCAGAAGGTTCGGTCCGCCAAAAGCGGACTGAATGAAGCTTGTGCTAGCCTTCTAACAGGCTTCGAGGTAAGTAAAAATATGTAAAAATATTACCGTATAGACAGTAGCCCCTGATGCTCTGTTTGGCGTTCGGAAAGAAAAGCCGAATAGAGGATCTATTAAATATCGCAGGAGTCTAACTAAAAAGGAGTCAATATACGTATGCAGGCTTCGCTGCTGGCCACCGTCGCACTGACTGCGGGGGTGGGTGCCCTGAAGCAGGGCCTCGAGCGGACCGAGCAAGAGCTCGGTCTTGCCAAACGGCAGCTCGAGGAGAAAGAAGGTAAGAGATACCTTATAGAAAAAATGCCTATAGGAAGGCGCAATTGCAAAAAATGACAGGAGTATAGTGCTTATTGTAGGGGCCACAACTGAGGTGGCGACCCTCAAGCAGGCGATGTCCGAGGCTGAGAAGAAAGCGGCCACGGAGCACGCCGAGCAGGAGAAATTTGAGGCGCAGGTCGGCAAGGTGCGGCAAGAGCTTCAGGTTCTCATGAAAAAACATGAGAGTTTGGAGCTCGACTCGAAGACGCGAGCGTTCGAGCTTGCTGCGGCCCTTAAAACTGCCAAATCTGCCAAGGCCGAAGCCCAAAAGGCCCTCCAGGAATTGGATGCGGTGAAAAAGATAGCGGCGGGTAAGGCATTCTATATGCAAAGCAGACATATAAAAGTAAACTACTTGTTACTTACCCGAATCCGGAGCTCTCCAGGGGCATTCGCAGATCTTCCCCGCAGCGTATCCGATGCCGCCGCATTCTACTGAGCCGAGGAAGGCAGCTCGACGGAGAAGGTGTTCTGGTCTCAGTGCGCTGAGGCCGGACACCCTGTGCCCTTGAGCGACCAGCTGCTTCTCCACAAGGCGGCCGAACAGGCCTTGAAGGGCTTCATAGTTCGGCTGTGGCTTGGAGAGGCCCTGCCTGGGAGCTACTTCGGACTGGTGTGGCGGCTGGTGGAGGCTTGTCCAAGGCTCGAGGTCATCAAGCGCTCCGTCTGCATCGAAGGTGCCCATAGGGCCCTTGCCCGTGCCAAGGTGCACTAGGGTAAGCTGGACGGTGAGAAGCTTGTGAAGGACGGGCCGCCGCCGGGGAAGGAGCATCGCAAGCCCGGGAACTATTACAAGGATGTTCTTGCTGGTGCCCGCCTTGTGGCGGATGAATGTACCAAGGATGTAATTTTTGAATGAACTCGCTCGTGTTATCCTGTGCGCTGAAAACTTGTTCATATGCGCTAAGCAATGCTTGAATTTAAAATATTACTTTCTGTGCGGCCGTTTATCAAAAAATTGAGAGATGGCCAGTCGTCGGCTTCTGCCCCCATGCCACTAGTGTTGGGGTGTTCGGAATAAACCTAAGCGCTCTTTTTCCCATGATTGGGTCTGTCGAGGGAGGCGGTCAGCACAACGAACAAGGCAATCGGACTATAATGCTTGAACACTCTCACTTAGCCATAGAAATCTATAATTTTAAATTTCGGCGAAGCCCCTAGTATTCGGAAGACCGAGTTCGGGGCGCTATCCACGCCTTCGCCGGACAAAGCCGGTTCCTCGCTCGAAGCGGCATAAGCCTTGAAGGACTCAAAAAACCTCTCGAACAGCGACCGATCTCTCGCCTCATCATGACAGTCAGTTTTAGCTTTCTCCACTGAGGTGATCGGCCCAGCTCAACTGGGGCACAATCGCAGTGGTTCTCCTAGTGCTACCTTAGACGATACAGCGGAACGTAAGGCACCAAAAAATAGGAGCCGGGCAAACCCAACTATTGACCCAAATCATGATTCGGAGCCGATGCATATAGTGCTATAAGTTCGGGGTGCCGCACTTGTGAAAGTGGACGGACTTCTCACACCATATTGATGGGTACTGAAGCCCCTGGCGTATTTTGCCGTACCACAGTGTACGGATGCAGCATGTTATTAATAAACATATATATAAAAAGAGGGTAATGCAAAAAATAGACAAAAAGCTATGCATTGTTTATAGAAAGGCTGGTATGAAAGCGGAACAATACAAATAGTGCGATAAGCAAAATAAATTGGACTATTTAACATGTCCTGGCCAGGGGCAGGCCGCGGAATTGTATTAAAAAACAGGTATACTGCTCGCAATAGAGACCACCTGGGAGTTCCATGATGCGGCATGGCTTGTCTGCCTACCTGGATCTTGCATCGTTTGTGCGGCAGTTGAATTGCCGAATGGGTCGTCCGAAATATGGAGTCCTGAGAGTAAGAGAAAAAAAAGGAATCCGGCAGCCCCTGGTGCGGTTTAAGCCGTATTTCGGGCGTGCCGTGATAGTGCCCCTTCCCCTGTGCCCATGGTATTTCAAGAGCGTAGTTATGTATGCGAAGCGCTGGTTTCTCTATATCGCGAGGGCCAGGGTTGGGGCCGCATTGCTACGCTAGCTCGGAACGTGCCAGGCGGTCTTGTTGTAGGGTACTCTGGGCGCGCTTGACAGTGTCCGGCTTTTTGAAGGCCGAACTGGAGAACTGCCTAGAGACGCTGCTTTGTACTTCTGCTGCGAGCACTGCCGTGTGCTCCTCCGTTTGGAGGGAGCGTTCAGTGTTCCCATTGACCGTGATTACTCCTCTAGGGCCTGGCATCTTGAGCTTGAGGTATGCATAGTGCGGTACCACGTTGAATTTTGCGAATGCGGTTCGCCCGAGCAGTGCGTGATAGCCACTACAGAACGGGACTATGTCGAAGATTAACTCCTCGCTTCGGAAGTTATTCGGAGATCCGAAGACCACTTCCAGTGTAACTGAGCCTGTACAGTTGGCTTCTACACCTGGTATGATGCCTTTAAAGGTCGTTTTGGTGGGCTTGATCCTCGAGGGATCTATGCCCATCTTTCGCACTGTATCCTGGTAAGGTAGGTTCAGGCTGCTGCCGCCATCCATGAGGACTCTTGTGAGATGAAATCCGTCAATGATTGGGTCTAGAACCAATGCGGCGAAGCCGCCGTGACGGATGCTAGTGGGGTGGTCCCTTCGATCAAAGGTGATCGGGCAGGAGGAGCATGGGTTGAACTTTGGGGCGACTAGCTCCATCGCATATACGTCCCGTAACACACGCTTCCGCTCTCTCTTGGGGATGTGGGTTGCGTATATCATGTTCACCGTCCGCACTTGCGGGGGAAATCCCTTCTGTCCACTATTGTTCGGCGGCCTGGGCTCCTCCTCGTCGTCGCTATGCAGCCCCTTGTCTTTGTTTTCGGCTCTTAACTTGCCTACCTGCTTGAACACCCAACAATCCCTGTTGGTGTGATTGGCTGGCTTTTCGGGGGTGCTATTTATTTGGCACAAGCGGTCGAGTATTCGGCCCAAACTGGACGGGCCCTGAGTTTTTCTATTGAATGGCTGTTTCCGTTGACCGGATTTGTAGCCTTGGAATCCGGCATTAACTGTCGTATCCTCGTTGCTGTCGCTGTTAACGCGACGCTTTTGTTTGTTCCAACGCGACCTGTCACTTTTGTCCTTGGTATTCGAATTACCAGTGTTCTTGGTTAAGTTGTTACTACGAGCTAGCCAGCTCTCTTCTCCTGCGCAAAAGTGGGTCATGAGTGTCGTGAGGGCTGCCATAGATTTTGGCTTTTCCTGTCCCAGGTGCCGGGCCAGCCACTCGTCACGAATATTATGCTTGAAGGCCGCTAAGGCCTCTGCGTCCGGACAGTCGACTATCTAGTTTTTCTTTGTTAGGAACCGTGTCCAGAATTGCCTGGCCGATTCTTCTGGCTGCTGAATTATGTGGCTTAGGTCATCGGCGTCCGGTGGTCGCACATAAGTGCCCTGGAAGTTGTCAAGGAATGCGGCTTCCAGGTCCTCCCAAGAACTGATTGAGTTTGCTGGCAAGCTGTTAAGCCAATGCCGGGCCGGTCCCTTAAGTTTGAGTGGGAGGTATTTGATGGCGTGTAGATCACCGCCGCGGGCCATGTGGATATGAAGGAGATAATCCTCGATCCATACCGCAGGATCTGTTGTGCCATCGTACGATTCGATGTTTACGGGTTTGAAGCCCTCAGGGATTTTATGATCCATTACTTCATCTGTGAAGCATAGTGGGTGTGCGGCGCCTCTGTATTGGGCTGTATCACGACGTAGCTCGAAGGAGCTTTGTCTGTTGAGTTCGGCCCGGCCGGATTCATTGCGTCCGGAGTGACGATCACCGTCACGTGCCGTGGGGCGCCTGCGTGATCCGTAGATCGATCTTGTTTGCCTTGCCTTGTCCTCCAGGATGTCGCGCAGGTCGGGCGCATTTTCCCATGCCTTAGTATGCTTGACGCGGTGCCGGGGCATGGCTTGAGTGGAGGGCCAAGAGGCCTCTCTGTCGCGGCCACGAGGTGGCCGGTCGGCCATGTCATGCGCTGGTGATGTAGGTGCTTCCTCCTCTAGTCTGGGTAGTAGCCTGCGCTTTGGGTAACTCTTGGAGGGGCGTTCGAGTTCATACTCTTCGGCCGCAAGGACTTCAGCCCATCTGTCAGCTAGCAAATCCTGATCAGCTCTAAGCTGTTGCCGCTTTTTCTTGAGGCTGCTTGCCATGGCCATGAGCCTGCATTTAAAACGCTCTTGTTCGGCAAGATCCTCTGGCACGACGAACTCGTCATCGTCGAGGCTTGCCTCGTCTTCGGAGGGAGGCGTATAATTATCGTCCTCAACTTCTTGGTCCGCCGCCCTCTCGTGAGGGCTGGCTTCTCTGTCCTCCTGTGCCGAATTTTGCTGGAGGGGGTGTTCTTCGGCGCTATCCGGAGTAGTATTATCTCCCGTGCCAGAATCACCGTTTTTGCTTTGGCGGGATTTAGAGCGGCGCCGCTGACGCCGGCGCTTGGGCTGTTTCTTAGAGGTATCGTC
Organism: Triticum urartu; assembly: GCF_003073215.2. Taxonomy (NCBI): domain Eukaryota; kingdom Viridiplantae; phylum Streptophyta; class Magnoliopsida; order Poales; family Poaceae; genus Triticum; species Triticum urartu. Next base: position 440,154,208 of record NC_053025.1, on the reverse strand, counting down.
CACCGCTGTTCCATCGCCATCTCCATCCTTTGGAGTGTCCACCATATATATGTCATATGACGAGGTGGCCTTCCAACGCCCTACAGGTGCTGGTTCTTGTTCGTCTCCTGCATCGTCGTCCGTGCCATCGATGTCTTCGGAGTCGAGGTCAAGCATGTCGGTTAAGTCGTCGATAGTGGCTACGAAGTGGGTGGTGGGTGGGTTTTGAATTTCTTCATCGTCCGTATCCCAACCTTGCTGACCGTAGTCCGGCCAGGGCTCTCCTGATAAAGAGAGAGACTTTAGAGAAATCAGGATGTCGCCGAAGGGCAAGTGCTGAAAGATGTCCATGGTGGTGAACTCCATTATCGGCGCCCAATCGGATTCGATCGGCGGGGGTGCGGGGGGCTCGGAGTTCAGAGAGGAATCCGGCTCCTCGGAGTCACGGGCCATGCAGAGTGTGGGGCTGGAGTTCGGCTCGATCGCCTCTGAGATCGCAGCCCCTGAGGCAGCGTCCAACCGCTGATCCTCGATTGGCGCAGTAGGCTTCGAATCAATGGTCGGAACCGATGCGTGTGCGGCCTCCAATGCGCTGTTCGGCGTCAGAGCTATATCATGCCCATCGAGACAGTGCGGCACGCTTGGCTGTGGCTCGAATCCGTCGAAGATCAAGTCCCCGCGGATGTCAGCCGTGTAGTTTAGGCTTCCAAACCTGACCTGATGGCCAGGGGCTTAACTTTCGATCTGCTCAAGGTGACCAAGTGAGTTGGCCTGCAGTGCGAAGCCGCCGAAGATGAAGATCTGTCCGGGGAGAAAAGTCTCGCCCCGGACTGCATCGGGCCTGAAAGCGACGACACAGAGGAACTCTCAATGAAAGCACCAATGTCGGTGTCAAAACCGGCGGATCTCGGGTAGGGGGTCCCGAACTGTGCGTCTAGGCCGGATGGTAACAAGAGACAAGGGACACAATGTTTTACCGAGGTTCGGGCCCTCTTGATGGAGGTAAAACCCTATGTCCTGCTTGATTAATATTGATGATATGGGTAGTACAAGAGTAGATCTACCACGAGATCAAGGAGGCTAAACCCTAAAAGCTAGCCTATGGTATGCTTGTTGTATGATGAAGTTGTCCTACGGACTAAAACCCTCCGGTTTATATAGACACCGGAGAGGGTTAGGGTTACACAAAGTCGGTTACAATGGTAGGAGATCTTGAATATCCGCATCGCCAAGCTTGCCTTCCACGCCAAGGAAAGTCCCATACGGACACGGGACGGAGTCTTCAATCTTGTATCTTCATAGTCCTGGAGTTCGGCTGAAGGTATAGTCCGGCTACCCAAACACCCCCTAATCCAGGACTCCCTCAGTGCCCGTAATCCCTTTCTTGTCCCTCTCCTCGGGAGGCAGGTCAAGGAGGCGAAAAGGGCAAAAGGGGCGCCTAGGCGAGCTACGAGTGGCAGAAGACACCAAGAGAACATCTCGGTGGCCGTCCGAAGGCTGGATGGTGATGGCGGCGCCGGAAGCAAAGCTCGAAGACGAGGCGGCAGGACGTCAGCACGCGTCGAAGGCATCGGTGCCCGCGTACTCCGACTTGACGGCCTTGCCGCCCGCCCTCTTCCTCTTCCGCAGCCTCCCAACGCCAGCCGCCCAAGGAGACGACCCCGAGAAGTTCAGGGAGCCGGCGACGCGGATGATGGGGTCGCCGGTGCCGCACGGAGCAGCGCCTGACACCTAATCGGACCCGTCATCCTGCCGCCTACTACCCTCGTCGTCGCTGCCGCTATCCTCCTCATCACTCCCGCCTGAGGAGGAGTCTTCACTATCAGAAGAGCTCTCCACGCAGCACCTTGCACGGGTCCCAAAGCACCCGAAGACCTTGACGGAGAGAAGGCCATCCTCCATCAGCTTAGAATGGAGAGTGAGCCCCTCTGTCAAGCGGTGGATATGGGCAAACGTCTTCCATCCCCGATGGAGATACATCACGTGAGGGGCGGGGAAATCGACGCGGGCCCGCGTGCCACTGATCGCGCAGCCCCTCATGTGTAGCCACAATGACTCCGGCAGATCCAGCTCCATCTCCCGCGCGAATGGAGTCGGGAGACGAAGGCGACGGCGAGGCGGCCGGCGTAGCCTGACGAAGAACTCGCAAGGGTCATCCCCAATGTGGCCCTCCACGGGGGGAAGAACTACTGGTGGAGGCGAGGCCGGCGCGCCGCCCCGTCCTCCTCTTCCGTAAGCGCCTCGGCCTCGCCCATGGCCTCGCCCCCTCCCCCTTCCCCTCGCGGCTGGCTCTGCCATCACGGGTGCAGGAGAAGGAGGGACGCGTTGTCGAGCGGCGACCCTCGCCGCCACCGTTGAAGGACCAGGATTCCCTCTCTCCATGACGGATGGAAGGGGGGAGCAGAAGCTGAAGGAAGGAGGAGATGAAGGAATGTGGGACGCCATCCCCCCTCCCGCTCTTTATAAAGGAACGGGGTGGGGGCTTGGCTGCCCCGCTCAGCCAATCAAGACGCGGAAGGTGCAGGGAACTGGGACCGACCCGCCGCCCCAGCCCGCGGCAGGCCGGTTTCCCGCCTCCACCGTTCACCACCTCAAGCGCATGAGAGACATGTGGCAGGCGTGCAGGACCGAGGCGATGGGTGAGGCGACCTCTCCCCACCCCATGATCGTGGGGAGTGGACGCCTTGAAGACCACGCCTCGGCCCCGTTCAGTAAATGGGCCTCGCCTCCACGCTTCCCTCCGTTTATGGGGAAGGCGCAAACCGCCCCCTTTACTACGACGTGACGCATGCATGCGGAGCTCAGCCCCACGCATGCCGCCCACGTCACACACGCCTCCCCACGGGCTGCCACGTGCGGGAAGCATGGGAAGCGCAGAGCGCGAAGAGACTTACCGCGGTAAAAACCGCCCCGCCTGCCCGCGCACCATTTTTGGGCCTAGCCCAATGACGCGATTGCACTTACGTGTGGCCCAGTACCGGGGGCTCCTGTCGGTGTACAAAAAGAGGGGTACGCTTTTTGTACCCCTATAACTGTGCATGGGCAGTCTGAACCACGGGCACCACCACACTGAGCAAGGCAAGGGAGGCGAGCCAAGGTAAGGCCGAAGCTCAGGAGAAGCAGAACGACGTCAAGACCAAGACCACAAAGAGCAAAGGGGACGAAGCGGACCCCCCCGGCAAGATCCTTGCCGGGAGGCGGTTTTAGCAAACCCGGCAAGACCCTTGCCGTGGCAGCTCGCCCCACACCTACGGAGTGAGTCACCCTTGAGTCCAGTGCCCCCATGGGGCAAGGATTCAGGAGACATCCCCGTGGTGGCATGCAGATCTTTGTGAAGACATTCGAGATCAGATACACCCTTCAGAAGATGATGATCCTTGGCGGGATCCTAGCCAAGGAGGACCACAAGGCCCCCGGCAAGAGCCTTGCCGGGGATGACAGCAGGCGCCACGGCAAGACCCTTGCCGGGGCCCCGGCAAGGCCCTTGCCAAGAACACCCGTTGGGCACCATCAGGCCCACGCCAGTCAAACCTCCACCGCCGTTCGCATGCAGCTGCCGACCCAACCAGCTGGGCAGGCACCTACGTGGCGGCATGTAGATCTTCGTGGAGACCCGGCACTGCACCACCTCAGCTGCCTGCCTGCCTACATGGCACCGCGGGCGCCGCTGGCCAGGGCGCATGTCGACGCGAGAGGGAGCGGCGATGGACGAGACAGGGCTCTCCCCCGTCCCCGATAAAGCAAGGACACCTGGGCAAGACGCATTAAATGCGCCTTGTCATGTAATGCGAGGGATAACCTCGCATCACTGTTCCCTTTCCACCTCCTGGTGCTACTGTGGCAACCCCTTTCCTATAAAAGGAGGCCCGAGGCGACCAAGAGGAGGATTCGGCTTTTTGGAGCTCCTCACGCCCCATAGCTAGCTCAAGAACATAGATATACAATCCACCAAAGTAGGAGTAGGGTTTTACGCATCCCCGTGGCCCGAACCTGGATAAACGAACCGTGTGCTATCTGTTTGATCCGCTCTTCTCACGACCCCGCGCCCCGCAACCGTAGTACGGATTCTTGTGATCCCATAGGTGTCATTCCCACCGACAGCGGGAGGTCGCTGGCAGCGAGAGGACGATCCGGAGACCCGAGGCGGCAGAGCAGGATACGCGCGGGCTGAGAGGTTTCGAAGAAATTTCCAAAATCTCACCCGTGGGTTTACATATCCCGACCCTATCAGTGTGACCGAGTGGAACAACTCAGTGGCACCGAGATGCAGAATTGCAAGCGGTTGCTGCAACTCGGTGTGACCAAAAAGTTCTAATCGGTTGCACCGAGATTGAAAACCTAGATCGACTTAGTTATCTCGGTGTGACCGAAATGGATGACTCGGTCATACCGAAATGCACAAAGAGGTTTTGGAAGTTGAAGTCTATGACGAATCGGGGACTCCAAGTGCTCCTCACACAGAGTGGTTCGAATCTGACTTGATCAAACTTCTTGATGTAGCATGAATAGAGTTTGAGATGAGAAAAGCATAGATAGCTAGAGGGAGTTCTTAGGAATTCTTGTCCATCCATTTAGCAAAAGAGAACAGGTCAAACGATCAAAGAAACAAATGGATGTCCTTGAATGAGTGAAATATGCAATCAACATGCTCACACAATAAAATGACAAATGAAATATGTGACAAAGCATGCACAATCACTCTAGCATCTATCAAGCAATTTGGCGATGACTAGGTCATCTATATATGAGTATATTGACTTAGGAGTCAAATGGGAACATTTGATCATAGGTCATACTCATCGTTTAAGCACAAGTGGGGTTGCCACTTTTACATAAAGCATTGTTGTGCTCACATCATTAGGGTTGCTTTAGCTCAATTGATTAGAGTAAAGCTCCCCCTAGATGTGATATCCCCCCTAAGAGGGATGAACTAACCTTGGGGTTTGTCGATGATGACTTCATGTAGGTGTTGAAGATGTAGATGCTCAATGTTGATGTAGATCATTCGGAGCAATCCTTTGGAGTGAGTTGCACTTTCAATACCTACACGGGTTAGTCCCACAAGGAACAAACAAGGATATCCATAGACATAGAGTGATGTTCACATAGGATGATGTCCATGAAAGCATTAGGTTACCTTGTCCCTTGTCTTACCAACAAGAGGATTTGTGACTCCTTGAACTAGTGCAAGATATGGAAGTTGTTTGCACTTGTCCTTGCCAAGATGGTAAGAGTGAGGTATGTTGGTGGAGTCACCCTCAAGAACTCTCTAGTTCTTCTTCTTAGGGATACACACCATCTTGATGGGAATCCTTGGAGTTGTAGTCGTACTTGATGAAGTGGAACTTGATGTAGTCTTGGGAACCCACTTGACCAAGGCCTTAGGTGCTTATTCAAATGCATCAATCTCCTCTTGAAGCTTGTCCTTGCCTTTTAGCTTGTGGTCTTGTGGTGGAAGATCAACTTGAGCTTGTGTTCCTTGGAAAGAGGTAGGATCATACTTCTCTTGTTGAGGAACAAACTTTGTCTTGGGGTATTGATCTTCTTCCCACTCAACTCCATTGGCATTGAACTTTCGTTCAAAGCCAACACCTTGATTATTCCGGTGTCTTCCTTGCTTGCATACAATTTCCTCAAATTGCTTACTTCCGGCAAGGCTCTTGTAAACACCTTTCTCTATAATTCCCTTCAATAAGCTATTTTCTTGCTCATTACTTGAATCAAGAGAACTACTCGAAGCAATAACATTGGATATAGCATGACTGTTGTTATTACTAGAGGAAGAATCTTTCTTGTTCTTGTTGCTAGATTTAACTTGTGGCATGTAAGTAGACAAGAGTAAACACTTGGCAATGTAAGAAGAACTTTTCTTGCGAAGATCATCATTGGTAGCTTTTAAGAACTCATGCTCTTGATCAAGATTGAGCTTTTCAAAGTGTAGTTTCTCATGAGTCTTTAAAAGTTCTCGATGATCTTCCAAGGTAGTTTCATGAGCTAACTTAAGAGTATTTAGTTCTCTAGTTAGATGCTCAATCTCCTTCTTATCATTGTCATTCGTTTTATCTTGATTAGCATGATTAATAGCAAGTTCATCATAGTTTTCATAACTAGAGTTGTCAACAAGTAAATAATCATCACCTAGCAAATCATCTTCATCATTATTGAAATCAACATACTCGAGGTTTGATACTTTTGGGCCTTTAGCCATGAAGCATCTTCCAATCCCTTCATTTAGTGAGTCAAATATGTCGTAGGAGTTGGTTGACACAAGTGCTAGATCAGCAACACCTTCATCTTGAGTATATTCGGAGTCGGAGTGATAACTTCTCTCGGAGTGATCGTCGGAGTCAGAGCCGGATATCCATTCACCAACATGAGCTTGATGTCTTCGTTTTGTGTAGCTCTTTGATGACTTGTCCTTCCTTCTCGAATCCTTGCTTCTCCGTGATGTTCTTCATTCATAACGGTCATCTCTTCTACTTCTTCTTTTAGGAAAATCTTCTCTTCTTTTGTAGGGAGCCATACACTCATTGGAATAGTGTCCGGGTCTTCCACAATTGTAGCAATTGCACTCACGACTAGAAGATCTTTTGTCATTGTAGGACCTTGACTTGGAACTTCTTTCCTTGCTTCTACTTTTGTAAAACTTGTTTAAGTTCTTCACCATTAGGCTCAATTCTTCGTTGAAGGTTTGTTTTTCACTTGATGATGTGGGAGCATCACATGAGACTTTGTAGGCACCACTTGACTTGTTGTGAAGCTCTTCCATATCCTTGAGTGACATATCATGAGCAACAATTCTTCCAATGACTTCCGTTGGCTTGAGATCTTTGTAATTGGGCATCATTTGGATCAATGTGCACACAGTATCATATTTTCCATTCAAGGCTCTTAGGATCTTCTTGATGATGAATCTATCGGTCATCTCTTCACTTCCTAAGCCAGCAATCTCATTTATGATGAGAGCAAGCCTAGAGTACATTTCAACGACACCTTCACCATCCTTCATTTTGAACTTGTAAAGTTGACTTTGAAGCACATCCAATTTGGATTCCTTGACGGAGTTGGTACCTTCGTGCATATCAATCAAAGTATCCCAAATTTCCTTTACATTCTCAAGACGGCTGATTTTGTTGAATTCTTTGGGGCACAATCCGTTGAAGAGAATATCACAAGCTTGAGCATTGTATTGCGGCATCTTCAACTCTTCTGCAGTAGCTTCATGGTCCGGTTCTCTCCCATCAAAGAATTCACCTTGCAAGCTAATACACACAATATCCCAAACGGCGGGGTTATGTCCAAGAATATGCATTTTCATCTTATGCTTCCAACTAGCAAAATTAGTACCATCAAAGTAAGGACCTCTACGATGGTAATTTCCCTCACTAGACGCCATACTCTCCTAGGTTGTGAGACCAAGGCTATGATCACCAAAATCTATGGAAATCAAAGCAAATGGAGACCAAAGCTTTGATACCACTTGTAGGATCGAAAGTATGTCTAGAGGGGGTGATTAGGCTACTTGACCAAATAAAAATCTAGCCTTTCCCAATTTTAAGTCTTAGCAGATTTTAGCAACTTAGCACAAATCAAGTAATCAACCTACACATGCAATTCTAAGAGTATAGCAGCGGAATGTAAAACAATTGCATATGAAGGTAAAGGGAGGAGTTTGGGGGGGGGAGCAAATGCAATGTAGACACGGATTTTTGGCGTGGTTCCGATAGGTGGTGCTATCATACATCCACGTTGATGGATACTACAACCCACGAAGGGTAACTGGGGGAGTCCTGGATTAGGGGGTCTCCGGACAGCCGGACTATATCCTTTGGCCGGACTGTTGGACTATGAAGATACAAGATTGAAGACTTCGTCCCATGTCCGGATGGGACTCTCCTTGGTGTGGAAGGCAAGCTAGGCAATACGGATATGTAGATCTCCTCCCTTGTAACCGACTATGTGTAACCCTAGCCCCCTCCGGTGTCTATATAAACCGGAGGGTTTAGTCCGTAGGACAACATACAATCATACCATAGGCTAGCTTCTAGGGTTTAGCCTCTATGATCTCGTGGTAGATCAACTCTTGTAATACTCATATCATCAAGAACAATCAAGTAGGACGTAGGCTATTACCTCCATCAAGAGGGCCCGAACCTGGGTAAACATCGTCTCCCCTGCCTCCTGTTACCATCCGCCTTAGACGCACAGTTCGGGACCCCCTACCCGAGATCCACCAGTTTTGACACTGACATTGGTGCTTTCATTGAGAGTTCCACTGTGCCGTCGCCATAAGGTTTGATGGCTCCTTCGATCATCGGTAATGATGCGGTCCAGGGTGAGGTTTTCCTCCCCGGTCAGATCTTTGTATTCGGTGGCTTTGCACTACGGGCCAATTCGCTTGGCCATTGGAGCAGATCGAGAGCTATGCCCCTGGCCATCAGGTCAGATTCGGAAACTTAAACTACACTGCCGACATCCGCGGAGACTTGATCTTCGATGGATTCGAGCCCGTGTCAGGTGCGCTGCACAGTCACAACGAGCATGATGTAACTCTGCCATCGGACAGTGTTCGTGAGATCGCATCTGCAACTACTCTGGCCTTCAATCCGGAGAAAATTGCGCCATCCAAGGACGGAGGGATAGACCCCGCCATGGAGGCCGCACTCTCAGTGGCGATGGAGCCGGATACTGACTTCACCCCTTACGAGAGCCGTGTCGCCAAACCACTGGATTCGTCTCCAGCCACGGACTCCGAACCGCCTGCATCCGTGCCCATCGAATTTGACTGGGCGTTGATCATGGAGTTCACCTCCGCAGATATCTTTCAGCACCCGCCTTTCGGCGATGTGCTAAATTCATTAAAGTCTCTCTCCTTATCAGGAGAACCTTGGCCGAACTATGTCCGGCTAAAATGGGATACGGACGACGAAGAAATTCGCTGCCCACCCACCACCCACTTAGTAGCCACTGTTGACGATTTAACCAACATGCTCGACTTCCACTCCGAAGACATCGACGGTATGGACGACGATGCAGGAGACGAGCAGGAACCGCCGCCCACAGGGCGCTGGACCGCTACCTCATCATACAACATATATATGGTGGACACCCCTAAAGAAGGCAATGGTGACGAGACAGCGGAGGATGACCCCTCCAAGAAGCAACCCAAGCGCCGACGTGAGCGGCGCCGCTCTAAGTCCCGCCACAGGAAAAGTAGTGATACCGGCATAGGAGATAATAACACTCTGGATAGTGCCGAAGACAACCACAATCCCCTCCAGCACGATGTAGAGCCAGAGGATGAACAAGCCAGCCCTCCAGAGCAGGAAGCAGATGGAGAGCCGGAGGAGGACAATTACATGCCTCTCTCCGAAGACGAGGCGAGCCTCGGCGATGAAGAATTTATCGTGCCTGAGGACCCCGTCGAGCAGGAGCCGCTTCAAGCACCGGCTTATGGCCACAACAAATAGCCTGAAGAAAAAGCAACAACAGCTTCAAGCTGATCAAGACTTGCTAGCAGACATATGGACCGAAGTCCTTGCGGCCGAGGAATACGAAGTCAAGCACCCCTCCAAGAGTTACCCAAAACGCAGGTTGCTCCCTCACCCCGATGAGGAAGCATCGAAACCTCATTCACCAGTGTACGATGCAGCTGATCGGCCACTACGTGGCCGAGCCAGAGAGGCGTTTCAGCCTGAAGTTCAGCCTGCACCCCGCCGCCACTCAATCAAAAATACCAAGGCCCGGGGCAACACACGGGACCTGTGAGACGTATTGGACAGTAAGGAAAAACTTGCAAGGTCAATATACGGGTCACGGGCACGCACGCCAACACGGGACGATGATCGTCGCGCCGGATACACCAAAAGTAAATCCGGTCGGGCCGAATACAGCAGACAAGCCTCATATGAACTGCGTCGTGATATAGCCCGGCACAGAGGCGCCACACAGCCCCTATGCATCACTGATGAAGTTATGGATCATGAATTCCCGGAGGGTTTCAAACCCATAAATATCGAATCATATGATGGTACAACAGATCCCGCTGTATGGATTGAGGATTTCCTCCTTCACATCCACATGGCTCGCGGTGATGATCTACATGCCATCAAGTACCTCCCACTAAAACTCAAAGGACCAGGTCGGCATTGGTTGAATAGCTTGCCAGTAGACTCCGTCAGCAGTTGGGAGGATCTCGAAGACGCATTCCTTGACAACTTCCAGGGCACTTATGTGCGACCACCGGATGCTGATGACGTGAGCCATATAACTCAGTAGCCAGGGGAATCGGCCAGACAATTCTGGACTCGGTTCCTGACTAAGAAAAACCAAATTGTCGACTGTCCGGACGCAGAGGCCCTCGCGGCATTCAAGCACAACATCTGTGACAAGTGGCTTGCCCGCCACCTTGGCCAGGAGAAGCCGAAGTCTATGGCATCCCTCACGACACTCATGACCCGCTTTTGCGCGGGCGAGGATAGCTGGCTGGCTCGCAGCAATAACACATCGAGGAATCTAGGCACTTCGGATACCAAAGATGCCAATGGCAGACAACGTCGTAACAGACCAAAGCGCCACAATAACAGCGATAACACCGAGGATACGGCAGTCAATGCCGGATTCAGAGGCGCTAGATACAGTCGGCGGAAAAAGCCATTTAAAAGAAGTACTCCGGCTCCGTCCAGTTTGGATCGCATACTGGATCGCTCGTGTCAAATCCAAGGCACCCCCGACAAGCCAGCCAATCACACCAACAGAGAATGCTGGGTGTTCAAGTAGGCCGTCAAGTTAAATGCCCAAAACAAGGACAAGGGGCTGCATAGTGCTGACGAGGAGGAGCCTCGGCCACTGAACACGGGAGGACAGAAGGGGTTCCCCCCACAAGTGAAGACGGTGAACATGATCTACGCAACCCACATTCCCAAGAGGGAGCGGATGCGTGCACTAAGGAACGTCTATGTGATGGAGCCCGTCGCCCTAGAGGTCAACCCATGGTCTGCTTGCCTGATCACCTTTGATCGCGGGGATCACCCCACTAGTATCCGTCATGGTGGATCCTCCGCACTGGTCCTAGATCCCATCATCGACGGATTTCATCTCACTCGAGTCCTTATGGACGGTGGCAGCAGCTTGAACCTGCTCTATCAGGATACAATGCGAAAAATGGGTATCGATCCCTTGAGGATCAAACCCACCAAAACCACCTTTAAGGGCGCCATCCCAGGTGTAGATGCACATTGCATGGGCTCAATCACACTGGTAGTAGTCTTCGGATCACCGGACAACTTCCTAAGCGAGGAGTTAATCTTCGACATCGTCCCATTCCGAAGTGGCTATCATGCACTACTCGGACGAACTGCATTTGCAAAATTCAATGCAGTACCGCATTACGCATACCTCAAGCTCAAGATGCCAGGACCTCGGGGGGTCATAACAGTGAATGGAAACACAAAACGCTCGCTCCTCATGGAAGAGCACACTGCAGCCCTCGCAGCAGAAGCACAAAGCATCCTTTTAAGGAAAACCACTAATTCGGCGATACAGCCCCCGAACACCTTCAAGCGTGTCTGGAGTAAACTGCAACAGGATCGCCTGGCACATTCAGAGCTCGCCTAGCAATTCGGCCCCCGTCCCAGTCCCAGTCAAGCGACGAAATCCGTGTCGCACGTACATAATTACGCACTGAAAATACCATGGACATAAGCGGGGGCACGATCAGGGCATGTCCCGCAATGCGGCTTAACCGCCCTAGGGGTTTTATACCTTTATCATTTCTTTTCTCTTTCCGGGCCTAACTCTCTGGAAGCCCTTTTCGGCAGTACGATTGCCGGACACATTACGGGAAGGAACAACCAAGGCGGCAAGAAGCTAAGATGTACACGAGAACCCCCAGGTGGTCTCTAATAATAATACCCGCTTTCTACTATCCATACGCAGCTTGCCCTTGGATAGGACATTTCGAATAGTCCTACTTTCTGCTTATGTCACTACCTGTACCAGTATGCTTCGATGTATTATTTAAATAACAATGCATAGCGTTAGTCTATTATTGCATTATTCATTCTTTTTTTCCTTTTTGTCCATTTACGACAATCCGCACCCATAAATTCGGGCACGTCAGTACGCCAGGGGCTTTCGTTTACCCCATAATACAGCGCGAGAAGTCCGAACACTTTTGACAGTGCGGCACCCCGAACTTATAGCATTATATGCATCAGCTCCGAATCATGTCTTGGGTCAATATTTGGGTTTGCCCAGCTCCCATGCTTTGGTACCTTACGTTCTGCTATATCGGCTAAGGTAGCGGTGGGAGAACTACTTTGATTGTGTCCCGGTTCTTCCGGACGAGCACCTCAGTAGAGAAAGCCGAAAACTGACTGTCATGATAAGGTGAGAGATTGGTCGCTGTTCGAGAGGTCTCAAGTCCTTAAAGACTTTTCCGCTTCGGGCAAGGAGTCGGCCTTGTCCGGCTTAGGCGTGTATAGCGCCCCAAATTCGGCCATCCGAATACTAGGGGCTTCGCCAAAATTTAAAATTGTAGAATTCTATGGCTAAGTGAGATTGATTAAGCCTTATAGTCCGATTGCCCAGTTCGTTGCGCTGAACACCTCCCTTGGAGGACCCAAAATTGGGGTAAAAATTGCTCAGGTTTATCCCGAACACCCCAGTACTAGTTACATGGGGGTAGAAGCCGACGACTGGCCAGCTCTCAAATTTTGTAAACGGCCGCACAGAAGGTAATATTTTAAATTAAAAAGCGTCGCATGGTGCAAATGAACTCGTTTCATATTACAGGATCACATGAGCATGTTCATTCAAAAATTACATCCCTGGCACACTCATCCGCCACAAGGCGGGAACCCTTCAGGACACTCTCATAATACATTTCGGGGCAGCGATGCTCCTTGCCCTCCGGCGGCCCCTCCATCACCAGCTTCATGGCGTCCAGCTTCGCCCAGTGCACCGTCACCCGGGCAAAAGCCCCGCGCGCACCCTCGATGCAGACGGACTGCTTTATAACTTCAAGCCGTGGGCAGGCATCCACCAGCCGCCTCACCAAACCGAAGTAGCTGCCGGGCAGGGGCTCGCCAGGCCACATCCGGACTATAAGGCCCCTCATGGCCTGTTCGGCCGCCTTGTGAAGCTCGACCAACTACTTCAGCTGGTCGCTCAAGGGCACGGGGTGTTCGGTCCTAGTATACTGAGACCAGAACAACTTCTCCGTCGAGCTCCCATCCTCAGCTCGGTAAAACTCCGCGGCATCCAGTACACTACGGGGAAGATCTGCAAACGCTCCTAGAGAGCTCCGAACTTGAGTAAGAAAAAGGAAAGTTTCCTTCACATGCTTGCTTTGCATAATGAATGCCTTACCCGCTGCTATCTTCTTCACCGCATCAATCTCCTGGAGGGCCTTGTGGGCTTCGGCCTTGGCGCTCCAGACGCTTTCAAGCGCCCGCGCGAGCTCGGACTCTCGCATCTTCGAGTCAAGCTCCAAGGACTCGTGCTTTTTGGCGAGAGCCTCGAGCTCTTGCTGCACCTCGCCTACTCGGGCTTCTTGCTTCTCCCGCTCAATGCCGACATTGGCCGCTTTGTCTTCGGCCTCGAACAGCGCCTTCCTCAGGGTTGCCACTTCGGTCGTGGCCCCTGGCAAATCCATGATGATCCTATTACTTTACACCCGATCTCCTTTTTAAATATATAGACAAGGGTATTGCTTACCTTTGCTCTCCTCGAGCTGCCTCTTGGTAAGGCCGAGCTCGTCCTCGGACCGCTCTAGGTCCTGCTTCAGCGTAGAGACCACCGCAGTACGTGCGGCAGCGGCCAGCAGTGAGGCCTGCACATACACATAGACATTTTTCTGATTAGACTCCTGAGTTATAATTTGATCCTCTATTCGGCGTCAGGGGCTAGTGCCCATGCGGTCATATTTTCCTATATCTTCATTGCTTACCTCAAAGCCTGTTAGGAGGCTGGTGCAAGCTTCGGTCAGTATGTTCTTGGCGGACTGAACTTTCTCGATCACCGCACTCATGATAGTGCGGTGCTCTTCGTCGATGGAAGCGCCACGAAGCGCTTCCAGCAAGTTGTCCGGCGCCTCTGGCTGGACAGAGGCCACCGGCACGGGCGGCTTGCCCTCTTAACGAGGGGTCGCCTACTGGAGTCCGGAACCATCAAAGGTTCCGGCGCAGTGTTCGGCTGGGGGCTGAACTTGGAGCCCGTGGGGATTTTGCTTCCTTTGCGCCCAGGGTCCGGAAAGTCGCCTCGAGGCGCCCCCAGGACTACCTCCCCTTGGCCCAGTGGCTGTTGAGACAACACTTCGACGTTGTCCGCATGACAAGTGGTGGAGGCGGTCGGAAGTGAATCGCTATTCATATCCAACGAGTCCAAAGAACTATCCGACGAAGATACGTCGATACGGGCTGCATAATCATATTCGGCATAAGTAGAAGTAGTGCAACAAAACATACCAATTACTATGGTATCCGGACAATTACGACTTCGCCAGGGGCTTGTCCCTGGGGAACCACTCATGTCACTGTGGGCAGCCGTAGTGGAGCAGTCCGGATGGAGGGTCCTTCCCTTCTTGGACCCTTCGGCCTCCCCGGTTGGGTCGGCCTTACTTTTCTTGTCTCCCCCGGCTGGGGGGAGAACTTTCCTCTTCCTCCTCCTCGTCTTCGTGGGAGGAGTGCGCGTCGGAGTCATCGGACGATGAGTCCGATACAACCTTGCGCCGGAGACCCTTTTGGGTCCCCGTGGCCTTCTTCTTGGTCTTCTTCATCGGCACCTCGTAAGGTGCCGGAGTCAGCATCTTCGTTAGGAGAGCATCTGCAGGATCTTTGGGCAGGGGGGCTGGGCAATCAAGCTGCTCTGCTGTCTTTATTCAGTCCTGTTAATGACATAGAAGCTTAGATCCTGCATATGAATAAACCGGGGCAAATAAATACCGTGAGAAATATAAAAACTTATCGGATTGGCGCGACACTTTGCGCTGAGTCCGCGGTCCTCGGTGAGGGAAGGAGGTACCTCGGCGCCCTTGAACAGCACCCTCCAGATGTCCTCGTGCGTCGTGTCATAGAGCTCTCTCAGCATCTGGTGCTTGGCCGAGTCGAACTCCCACAAATCGAATGCCCATCGTTGACACGGGAGGATCCGGCGGAAGAGCATGACCTGGACCACGCTGACTAGCTTGATTTTCTTGCTCTTTATGTTCCTGATGCAGGTCTGGGGTCCGGTCAACTCTACCGAAGAACCCCAGGACAGGCCCTTCTCTTTCCAGGAGGTGAGCCGCACGGGGATTCCGGATCAAAATTTGGGGGCCGCCACCCAGTTGGAGTCGTGCGGCTCGGTGATGTAGAACCACCCCGATTGCCACCCCTTTATGGTATCCACATAGGTGCCCTCGAGATAGGTGACGTTAGGCATCTTGCCCACCATGGTGCCTCCGCACTCTGCTTGCTGGCCACCCACCACCTTCGGTTTAACATTGATGGTTTTCAACCATAGGCCGAAGTGGGGCCTAATGCGGAGGATGGCCTCGCACACGACGATAAACGCCGAGATGTTGAGGATGAAATTGGGGGCCAGATCATGAAAATCCAGCCCATAGTAAAACATGAGCCCGCGGACAAATGGGTGGAGGGGAAATCCCAGTCCACAGACGAAATGGGTAAGAAAAACTACCCTCTCATGGGGTTCGGGCGTAGGGACGGTCTGCCCTGCGTCTAGCAGCCGGTGCGCGATATCCGTGGCCAGGTATCCGGCTGCCCGCAACTTTGCAATGTTCTCCTCCGTGATGGAGGAGACCATCCACTTGCCTCCTGCTCCGAACATGCTTGGAGTGGTTTGAGAAGAAGAACGCGAGCTTGGGCGCTGGAGCTCGAATGCGTGAGAATGGATAAGCGAGGAGGTAGCAGGCGTGGGTAAAAGGGGGTAAATCCTTGTCCCTTTATAAGGGCGAAAGAGGCGATGCGTCTCCCCACTTGCCTGGTAAAACCGCTTATTCCCCAGGCGCCGTAATTGATGGCGCGGTTGGGTTACCCACGTCCGTATTGATGAGAATCCCGTAATAAGGGGGACACGATCTCTGCTTTGACAAGACGTGTCAGGAAAACCGCCCCATGTTATGTGCGGTGCTGGTTGAGAAAAACGGTTCGAATAATGACCGAGCCATGACATGACGTCGTGCTGTCAGAATGCGTCACCAGATTAGATTTGTGGAAATATTATTCTCTCTGCGGTAGTATGTGGAACTTGTTTTGCAGAGTCGGACACTATTTTGGTGTTCAAAATCTTCTATGGAGTATTCGGAGGAGGAACCCACCTTGCAATGCCGAAGACAATACTGCGCGTCGGACTTATCGTCATTGAAGCCTGGTTCAGGGGCTACTGAGGGAGTCCTAGATTAGGGGGTCTCCGGACAGCTGGACTATATCCTTTGGCCGGACTGTTTGACTATGAAGATACAAGATTGAAGACTTCGTCCCGTGTCTGGATGGGACTCTCCTTGGCGTGGAAGGCAAGCTAGGCAATACGGATATGTAGATCTCCTCCCTTGTAACCGACTATGTGTAACCCTAGCCCCCTCCGGTGTCTATATAAACCGGAGGGTTTAGTCCGTAGGACAACATACAATCATACCATAGGCTAGCTTCTAGGGTTTAGCCTCTACGATCTCGTGGTAGATCAACTCTTGTAATACTCATATCATCAAGAACAATCAAGCAGGACGTAGGGTATTACCTCCATTAAGAGGGCCCGAACCTGGGTAAACATCGTGTCCCCTGCCTCCTGTTACCATCCGCCTTAGATGCACAGTTCGGGACCCCCTACCCGAGATCCGCCGGTTTTGACACCGACAGTAACGGTTACACGATTCCATGGAGGGCTCCACCCACGAAGGGTCCACGAAGAAGCAACCTTGTCTATCCCACCATGGCCATCGCCCATGTCGGTGTCAAAACCGGTGGATCTCGGGTAGGGGGTCCCGAACTGTGCGTCTAAGGCGGATGGTAACAGGAGGCAGGGGACACGATGTTTTACCCAAGTTCGGGCCCTCTTGATGGAGGTAAAACCCTACGTCCTGCTTGATTTATTCTTGATGAGAGTATTACAAGAGTTGATCTACCACGAGATTGGAGAGGCTAAACCATAGAAGCTAGCCTATGGTATGATTGTATCTTGTCCTATGGACTAAAACCCTCCGGTTTATATAGACACCAAAGGGGGCTAGGGTTACACAAGGCCGGTTACAAAGGAGGAGATATACATATCCGTATTGCCTAGCTTGCCTTCCACACCAAGTAGAGTCCTATCCGGACACGAGACGAAGTCTTCAATATTGTATCTTCATAGTCCAACAGTCCGGCCAAAGGATATAGTCCGGCTGTCCGGATACCCCCTAACCTAGGACTCCCTCAGTAGCCCCTGAACCAGGCTTCAATGACGATGAGTCCGGCGCGCAGTGTTGTCTTCGGCATTGCAAGGCAGGTTCCTCCTCCGGATACACCACAGAAGAGTTTGAATAACAGGATAGTGTCCAACCCTGCAAAATAGGTTCCACATACCACTGTAGAGAGAATAATATTTCCACAAATCTAATCCGCTGACACGTTTTGGCAACAAGGCATCATGCCATGGCTCGGTGATTATTCGAACCGTTTTTCTTTAACCAGCGCCGCACATAGCGCGAGGCAGTTTCTTGACACGTCTTGTCAAAGCAGAGATCGTGTCCCCCTTATTACGGGATTCTCATCAATACGGGCGTGGGTAACCCAACCGCGCCATCAATTACGGCGCTTGGGGGATAAGCGAGTTTTACCAGGCTAGTGGGGGCGCATGGTTTCGGCCACCCTTATAAGGGGATAAGGTTTAACCTTTCTCTACCCACGCCTTCTTCCTCCTTGCTCATCCATTCTTGCGCACTCGTGCTCCAACGCCCAAGTCCACATCCTTCTCCTCAACCTTCTCCAAACATGTCCGGAGCGGGAGGCAAGTGGATGGCCTCCTCCGTCACGGAGGGCCACATCAAAAAGCTGCATGGAGCTGGATACTTAGCCGCTAATATCGCGGATCGGCTGCCCGCTGCGGGGTAGATCGTTCCTACCCCGGAACCTCACGAGAGGGTAGTTTTCCTCCACCACTTCCTTCGTGGACTGGGGTTTCCCGTCCATCCATTCGTTCGCGGTCTCATGTTCTACTACGGGCTGGACTTCCATGATCTGGCCCCGAACTTCATCCTCAACATTTCGGCGTTCATCGTCATGTGTGAGGCTTTCCTCCGCATCCGGCCCCACTTTGGCCTGTGGTTAAAGACCTTCAATATCAAGCCGAAGGTGGTGGGAGGCCAACAAGCGGAATGCGGCGGAGCCATGGTGGGCAATATGCCCAATGTTACATGGCTTGAAGGCTCCTTCGTGGAGACCATAAAGGGGTGGCAATCGGCGGGGTTCTACATCACTGAGCCACGCGACACCAACTGGGTGGTGGCCCCCGAGTTTCAATCCGGAATCCCCACGCGGCTCACCTCCTGGAAAGAGAAGGGCCTATCCTGGGGTTCATCGGTGGAGCTGGACGGACTCCAGAAATGTATCCGGAATATGGCAAGCAAGAAGCTCAAGCTTGTCAACATAGTCCAGGTCATGCTCTTCCACCGGATCCTCCCGTTTCAACAACGGTATTTCAACTTGTGGGAGTTCAACCCGGCCCAGCACCAGACTCTAAGCGAGCTCTTCGACACGACACACAAGGACGTCTGGAGGGTGCTGTTCAAGGGCGCTGAGGTCCCTCCTTCTCTTACCGAGGACCGCGGGCTAAGCACGAAGCACCTAGCGCATTCGGTGAGTTCTATACATCCGGTAGGATATTTATTTCCCCTAGCTTAACCATGTGCGGGGTCTGAGCTCCATGCCTTTGACAGGACTGGGTGGAGACGTCGGGGCAGATTAACTGTCCGACCCCTCTGCCCGAAGACACTGCGGACGCTTTCCTGACGGAGATGCTGACTCCGGCTCCTTACAAGGTGCCACAGAACACCAAGAAGGCCAAGGGAACCCGAAAGAATTCCCGGCGCCAGGTGGTATCGGACTCATCGTCCGATAACTCCGCGACGCACTCCTCCCCCGAATACGAGGAGGAAGATGGAGATGCTCCCCCTTCAGTCGGGGAAGACAAGAAAAGGAAGGCCGCCCCGATCGGGGGCAGGGGGGGCGAAGGGTCCAAGAAGGGGAGGACCCTCCTTCCGGACTACTCCACCACCACTACCAAAGGCGAAGACGAGTGGCTGCTCAGGGCCAAGCCCCTGGCGAAGTCGTAAGTATTCGGATACCAGAGTAACTCATAGCATACCTTTGTCGCACTGCTTCTCCTAACGCCGAATATGATTATGCAGACCGCCCCAAGCCCGTATCGACGTATCTTCGCCGGGCGGCTCCTTGGACTCGTCGGATATGGATAGCGATCCACTTCCGACCGCCACCTCGCCTTGCCCTACGGACAATGCCGAGGTATTGTCTCAAGAGGCACCAGGTCAAGGGGAGACAATCCCGGAGGCGCCTCAAGGCGACCTTCCAGACTCCAGGAGCAGAGGGAGGGAGGCTCCCGAGGGCTCCGAGTTCGGCCCTTAGCCGAACACCACGCCGGAACCTCCAGTGGTTCCGGACTCAGGCAGGCGGCCTCCTTCCAAAAGGGGCAAGATGCCTGTGCCGGTGAGCTCTGTCCATCCAGAGGCACCGGACAATCTGCTGGGAGCGCTTCACAACGCTTCCATCGACGAAGTGATCCAGAAGGTTCAGTCCGCCAAGAGCGGACTGACTGAAGCCTGTGCCAGCCTTCTGGCTTTGAGGTAAGTATTTGAAATATAGGAAAAATATTACCGCATGGACAGTAGCCCCTGATGCTCTGTTTGGTTGAAAAAGAAAAACCGAATAGAGGATCAACTAATATCTGCAGGAGTCTAATATAAGTATGTCAATATGCATATGCAGGCTTCGCTGCTGACCTCTGCCGCACTGACTGCGGAGGTCGCCATACTGAAGCAGGACCTCAAAGGGTCCAAGAAAGAGCTCGGCCTTGCCAAGAGGCGGCTCGAGGAGAACAAAGGTAAGTAGTACCTAGTCTATGGATATATATATAAAAAGAATGTAATTACAAAATGACAGGATCATCTTTAATCTGCCAGGGGCGACGACCGAAGTGGCAACCTTGAAGCAAGTGCTATCCGAGTCCGAAAACAAAGCGGCCCAGGAGCGCACCGAGCGGGAAATACAAGAGGCATGGGTGGGCAAGGTGCAGCAAGAGCTCCATGCTCTCGTGACGAAGCACGAGGCATTGGAGCTTGACTTGAAGACGCGAGAGTCCGAGCTTGCCGCGGCCCTTGAGAGTGCAAAAAGTGCCAAGGCTGAAGCCCAAAAGGCTCTCTAGGAGATTGATGCGATGAAGCAGATAGCGGCGGGTAAGGCATTCTATATGCAAAGCAAGCATGTGAAAGTAAATTACTTGTCACTTACCCAAATCCGGAGCTCTCCAGGAGCATTCGCAGATTTGCCCCGCAGCGTGTCGGATGCCGCACAGTTCTACCAGGCCGAGGAGGGAAGCTCAACAGAGAAGCTGTTCTGGTCTTAGTATACTAAGACGAACACCTGATGCCTCTGAGCGACCAGCTGAAGCAACTGGTCGAGCTGCACAAGGCGGCCGAACAGGCCATGAAGGGCTTTATAGTCCGGATGTGGCCTGGTGAAGCCCTTCCCAATAGCTACTTCGGCCTGGTGATGCGGCTGGTGGATGCCTGCCCACGGCTGGAAGTCATCAAGCGGTCCGTCTGCATCGAAGGTGCACGCCGGCTTTCGCCCATGCGAAGGTGCACTGGACCAAGATGGACACCGTGAAGCTGGTGAAGGAAGGGCCGTCGCAGGGCAAGGAGCATCACCACCCCGAGATGTACTATGAGGGTGTCCTGAAGGGTGCCCGTCTTGTAGCAGACGAGTGTGCAAAAGATGTAATATTTGAGTAAACTTGCTCGTGTAATCCTGTATTATGAAAACTTGTTCATATGCGCTATGCAACGCTTGTTTGAATTTAAAATGTTGCCTTATGTTCGGCTGTTTATCAAATCTGAGAGATGGCTAGTCGTCAGCTTCTGCCCCCACGCCACGAGTGCTGGGGTGTTCGGGATAAACCTCAGCACTCTTGTTCCCATTGTTGGGTCCTTCGAGGGAGGTGCTCAGCACAACGAACAAGGCAATCGGACTATAATGCGTTATCACTCTCACTTAGCCATAGAATTCTATAATTTTAAATTTCGGCGAAGCCCCTAGTATTCGGAAGGCGGGGCACGATACACGCCTTAAGCCGGACAGGGCCGACTCCTCGCTCTAAGCGGCATAAGTCTTTAGGGACTTGAAACCTCTCGAACAGCGACCAGTCTCTCGCCTTATCATGACAGTCAGTTTTAGCTTTCTCTACTGAGGTGCTTAGCCCAGCAGAACCGGGGCACAATCGCAGTAGTTCTCCCAGTGCTACCTTAGCCGATATAGCGGAACGTAAGGTACCAAAACATGGGAGCCGGGCAAACCCAACTATTGACCCAAGACATGATTCGGAGCTGATGCATATAATGCTATAAGTTCGGGTGCCACACTATCGAAAGTGTTCGGACTTCTCACGCCACATTATGGGGTATGCTTAAGCCCCTGGCGTATTGGCCGTACCAGAGTGTACGGGTGCTAGATGTCATGAATGAACATATATATGTAAAGGAAGAATGCAATAATAGTCTTAATGCTATGCATTGTTTTATTCAAAAAGGTACGTTAAAGCAGAATGATACAAGTAGTGCGATAAGCAAAAAGTAGGACTGTGTGACATGTCACTTCCAAGGGCAAGCTGAGGAATAGTATTAAAGCAAATATTTCACTCGTTATCGTAATCCACTTGGGAGTTCCGTGGTGTGACGTAGCTTTCTGCCTCCTTGGTCGCTGCATCATGTGTTCGGCAATCATGCTGCCAGACAGGGTTTCCAGATATTAAAGTCCTGAAAGAGAAAAATAACAAGGCGGGAAGCCCCTAGTGTGGTTTAAGCCGCGACTTGGAGCGTGCCGCAGTCGTGCCCCCCTCCCCGCCTGTGCCCATGGTATTTTTAATGCGTAATTATGTACGCGTGGCACATATTTCGCCGTTTGGCTGGGACCGGGGTGGGGGCCGCATTGCTATGCGAGCTCGGAACGTCCCAGGCGGTCCTGTTGCCGATTACTCCGGGCGCGCTTGAAGGTGTCCGGGTCCTTAATCGCCGAACTAGTGGATTGCCTTAAGAGGCTGCTTTGCGCTTCTGCTGCGAGGGCCGCAGTGTGCTCCTCTGTGCGGAGAGAGCGCTCTGTGTTTTCGTTGACTATGATGACCCCCCGAGGTCCTGGCATCTTGAGCTTGAGATATGCATAATGCGGTACCGCATTGAATCTCGCAAATGCGGTTTGCCCGAGCAGTGCATGGTAGCCACTGCGGAACATGACAATGTCGAAGATTAACTCTTCGCTTCAGAAGTTATCTGTAGATCCGAAGACCACTTCCAGTGTTACTGAGCCTGTGCAATGGGCCTCTACACCTGGTATGATGCCTTTAAAGGTCATTTTTGTGGGTTTGATCCTTGAGGGGTCTATACCCATTTTGCGCACTATGTCCTGATAAAGCAGGTTCAGGCTGTTGCCGCCATCCATAAGGACTCGAGTGAGGTGAAATCCGTCAATGATTGGGTCTAGGACCAATGCGGCGAATCCGCCATGACGGATACTAATGGGGTGGTCCCTGCGGTCGAAGGTGATCGGACAGGAACACCATGGGTTGAACTTTGGGGCGACTGGCTCCAACGCATATACGTCCCTGAGCGCACGCTTCCGCTCCCTCTTGGGGATGTGGGTTGCGTATATCATGTTCACCGTCCACACTTGTGGGGGGAACCTCTTCTGTCTTCCGGTGTTCGGCTGCCGGGGCTCCTCCTCGTCATTGCTATGTGACCCCTTATCTTTGTTTTCGGCATTTATCTTGCCGGCCTGCTTGAACACCCAACAATCCCTGTTGTTGTGGTTGGCTGGCTTGTCGGGGGTGCCGTGTATTTGGCACGAGCGATCTAGTATACGGTCCAAACTGTACAGGCCCGGAGTGCTTCTTTTGAATGGCTTTTTCCGCTGACCGGGTTTAGAGCCTTTGAATCCGGCATTGACTGCCGTATCCTCGGTATTGTTGCTGTTAATGTGACGCTTATGTTTGTTGCGACGTGACCTGCTATTGCCGTCCTTGGTATCCGAAGTACCACGGTTCTTTGATATGTTATTACTGCGAGCCAGCCAACTGTCTTCTCCCACGCAAAAGCGGGTCATGAGTGTCGTGAGGGCTGCCATAGATTTCGGCTTTTCCTGACCAAGGTGCCGGGCGAGCCACTCGTCACGGATGTTGTGCTTGAAAGCTACAAGGGCCTCTGTATCCGGACAGTCAACGATTTGATTTTTATTTGTTAGGAACCTTGTCTAGAATTGCCTGGCCGATTCCTCTGGCTGTTGAATTATGTGGCTCAAGTCATTGGCATCTGGTGGTCGAACATAAGTGCCCTGAAAGTTCTCGAGGAATGCGGCTTCCAGATCTTCCCAACAGCCAATGGACTCTACTGGCAAGCTGTTGAGCCAATGCCGAGCTGGTCCTTTGAGTTTGAGTGGGAGGTATTTGATGGCGTGTAGGTCATCGCCGCGGGCCATGTGGATGTGCAGGAGGAAATCCTCGATCCATACCGCAGGATCTGTTGTGCCGTCGTATGATTCTATATTTACAGGTTTGAAACCCTCTGGGATTTGATGATCCATTACTTCGTCTGTGAAGCATAAGGGGTGTGCGGTGCCTCTGTACAGGGCTATATCGCGACGCAGCTCAAATGAGTCTTGTCCGCTGTGTTCGGCCGGGCCGGACTTACTTTTACTGTATCCGGCGTGACGATTATCATCTCGCATAGTGGCGCGCCCTCGTGATCCGTAGATCGATCTTGCGTGTTTTGCTTTGTCCTCCAATACGTCTCGCAGGTCTGGCGTATTTCCCCCTGCCTTTTTATTTGAATGGCGTCGGGGTGCGGGCCGAGCTTTTGGCTGGAATGCCTCTCTGTCGCAGCCGCGAGGTGGCCGATCAGCCGCGTCATACGCCGGGGATGGTGCTTCTTCATCCAGTCGGGGTAGCAACCTGCACTTTGGGTAACTCTTGGAGGGGCGTTCGAGTTTATATTCCTCGGCCGCCAGGACCTCAGTCCATCTGTCAGCTAGCAAATCTTGATCAGCTTGAAGCTGCTGCTTCTTTTTCTTTAGGTTATTTGCCATGGCTATAAGCCGGCTCTTGAAGCACTCTTGTTCGACGGGATCCTCTGGCACGACGAATTCATCATCGTCGAGGCTTGCCTCGTCTTCGGAGGGAGGCATGTAATTGTCATCCTCCGCCTCTCCATCTGCCGCTCTCTCTGGAGGGCTGGCTTCTCCATCCTCCTACCCTAAATCTTGCTGGAGGGGATTGTTGCCGTCTTCGGCACTGTCCAGAGTGCTATTATCTCCTGTGTCGGTAACACCACTTTTGCCTTGGCGGAACTTACAGCGGCGCCGCTAACGCCGGCGCTTGGGTTGCTTCTTGGATGGGTCATCCTCCGTTGTCTCGTCGCCATTCCCTTCTTTGGGTGTGTCCACCATGTATATATCGTATGATGAGGTGGCTGTCTAGTGCCCTGTGGGCAGTGGTTCCTCTTCGTCTCCCGCATCGTCGTCCATACCGTCGATGTCTTCGGAGTCGAAGTTGAGCATGTCGGTTAAGTCGTCGACAGTGGCTATTAAGTTGGTGGTGGGTGGGCGGTGAATTTCTTCGTCATCCGCATCCCAATCCTGCCGGACATAGTTCGGCCAGGATCCTCCTGGCAAGGAGAGAGACCTTAATGAGTCCAGTATGTCACCGAAGGGCGAGTGCTGAAAAATATCCGCGGAGGTAAACTCCATGATCGGTGCCCAATCGGATTCGATAGGAACAGGCGCAGGCGGTTCGGAGTCCGTGGCCGGAGAAGGATCCGGCTGTTTGGCAACACGGCTCTCGTGAAGGGTAAGGTCGATATTCGGCTCGATCGCCGCTGAGGATACGGCCTCCGTGACGGGGTCTATCCACCCGTCCATGGATGGAGCAACTGGCTCCGAATTGAGGCTCGGAGCGGCTGCCGGGGCGATCTCCTGAATACGGTCTGATGGTAGAGCTAAATCGTACTCATCGTGACCGCGTGGCGCACAAGGCAGGGGCTCGAATCCATCGAAGGTCAAGTCTCTGCGGATATCGGCCGTGTAATTTAAGCTTCCAAACCTGACCTGGTGGCCAGGGGCGTAACTTTCGATCTGCTCCAGATGGCCAAGCGAGTTGGCCTGCAGTGCGAAGCCGACGAACACAAAGATCTGTCCGGGGAGAAAAGTCTCACCCTGGACTGCATCGCTATCGATGATAGTAGGAGCCATCAAGCCTAACGGCGATGACACAGAGGAACTCTCAATGAAAGCACCAATGTCGGTGTCAAAACCGGCGGATCTTGGGTAGGGGGTCCCTAACTGTGCGTCTAAGGCGGATGGTAACAGGAGGTAGGGGACACGATGTTTTACCCAGGTTCAGGCCCTCTTGATGGAGGTAAAACCCTACGTCCTGCTTGATTTATTCTTGATGATATGAGTATTACAAGAGTTGATCTACCACGAGACCGGAGAGGCTAAACCCTAGAAGCTAGCCTATGGTATGATTGTATCTTGTCCTACGGACTAAAACCCTCCAGTTTATATAGACACCGAAGGGGGCTAGGGTTACACAAGGTCGGTTACAAAGGAGGAGATATACATATCCGTATTGCCTAGCTTGCCTTCCAAGCCAAGTAGAGTCCTATCCGGACACGAGACGAAGTCTTCAATCTTGTATCTTCATAGTCCAACAGTCCAGCCAAAGGATATAGTCCGGCTGTCCGGATACCCCCTAACCCAGGAATCCCTCAGCCCACGAAGAACTTTCCTCACTAGGATAGATCTTCACGAAGTAGGCAATCTCCTTGCCCGTACAAACTCCTTGGTTCAAATCCACAATCTTGACGGAGGCTCCCAAGTGACACCTAACCAATCTAGGAGACACCACTCTCCAAAAGGTAATAGATGGTGTGTTGATGATGAACTCCTTGCTCTTGTGCTTCAAATGATAGTCTTCCCAACACTCAACTCTCTCTCATAGGATTGGATTTGGTAGAAAGATGATTTGAGTGGAAAGCAACTTGGGGAAGGCTAGAGATCAAGATTTATGTGGTTGGAATGGAATATCTTGACCTCAACACAAGTGTAGGTGGTTCTCTCTCAGAAAATGTATGTTGGAAGTGTAGGCCTATTCTGATGGCTCTCTCCATGAATGAAGAGTGGGTGGAGGGGTATATATAGCCTCCACACAAAATCTAACCGTTACACACAAATCACCAAACTCGGTGGGACCGAATCGTAAAACTCGGTCAGACCGATTTGGTTCATAACGTGACTGTTAGGCATTTCGGTGGGACAAACGTGTCAACTCGGTGGGACCGATTCCATTAGGGTTACGACATAACGTAATCTCGGTGAGACCGATTACACAAACTCAGTGGGACCGATTTTGGTAATAGACAAATAGAGAGTTGGTCAGGCAAAATCGGTGGGACCGATTCGCTCATCTCGGTTAGACTGAAACGTTACGAAGGGGAAACAGAGAGTTTGCATTGCAATCTCGGTGGGACCGATCGCTCATCTCGGTTGGACCGAAACGTTTTGAAGGGAAATAGAGAGTTTGCAATCCCATCTCGGTGAGACGAGATCCCTATCGGTGAGACCAAAGTGACTAGGGTTTCTGGCAATGGCTATGCCAATTGAAATCGGTGGCGCCGGATAGAAGATTTCAGTAGGGCCGAGTTTGACTTTTGGTTTGGGACATATGTGGATATGAGAAAGAAGTTGAGGGTTTTTGGAGCATATCACTAAGCATTTTGAGCAAGTAACTCATTAAGCAACACCTCACCCCCTTTTAATAGTATTGGCTTTTCCTATGGACTCAATGTGATCTTGGATCACTAAAAGTAAGATGTAGAGTCTTGTGCTTTGAGCTTGATCCAATCTTTTGTCCTTAGCATTTTGAGGGGTCCACTTTCTAATCCATGCCATGCCAATCATTGAGCTTTCCTGAAATATTTATCTTCAAATAGCATTAGCTCAATGAGCTATATGTTGTTCGGAATTACCAAAACCACCCAGGGATAGTTGCACTTTCATGGAGGAATACCTTGTGTGCTATCAAACGTCACAATGTAACTGGGTGATTATAAAGATGCTCTACAGGTATCTCCGAAGGTGTTTGTTGGGTTGGCATAGATCGAGATTAGGATTTGACACTCCGAGTATTGGAGAGGTATCTCTGGGCCCTCTCGATAATGCACATCACGATAAGCCTTGCAAGTAATGTGACTAATGAGTTAGTTGTGGGATGATGCATTACAGAACGAGTAAAGAGACTTACCGGTAACGAGATTGAACTAGGTATGAGGATACCGATGATCTAATCTCGGGCAAGTAACATACCGATGACAAAGGGACTGACGTATGTTGTCATTGCGGTTTGACCGATAAAGATCTACGTAGAATATGTAGGAACCAATATGAGAATTCAGGTTCCGATGTTTGTTATTGACTGGAGATGTGTCTCGGCCATGTCTACATAGTTCTCGAACTCGTATGGTCCGTACGCTTAACGTTCGATGACGATTTGTATTATGAGTTATGTGTTTTGGTGACTGAATATTGTCCGGAGTCCCGGATGAGATCACGGACATGACGAGGAGTCTAGAAATGGTCGAGAGGTAAAGATTGATATATTGGACGATAGTATTCGGACACCGGAACGAATCCGTATCATTTCGAGTATTTTTCGGAGTATCGGGAGGTTACCGGAACCCCCCGGGGAAAGTAATGGGCCACTATGGGCCTTAGGGGAGAGAGGAGGCAGCCCACAAGGGGTGGGCACCCCCCATGGGAGTCCGAATTGGACTAGGCGAGGGGCGGCGCCCCCCTTTCCTTCTCCTCCTCCCTCTCCTTCCCCCATTTCCCCATCCATGAGAAGGAGTAAGAGGGGGGCCGAATCCTACTAGGACTCCCCCCTTATGATGCGCTATAGTGACCCGATCCCAATGGATCGAAGTCTCTATGCTTAAGTGTCATCCCTGGATCGGTATGCTGACACACACAGTACTCGAGGATTTATAACAGAGTTCAATCACACACTTATTACATCGAGGTCCTCATAAAGAGTATTTATTACATAAATATGGCTGAAGGCCAACTAAATAAAATAAAGGCGGAAGCTTTGAAGATCCCTGTTCAAGAATTCATCCGATTAACCAGTTAACTTGCCGATTAATCCCTACTCATAGGATCCCCGAGTAGCCGATTACCCGATAAATCATCCGATTAACTGATTAAATGGCCGATTAACTTGCCGATTAGCCTATTAATCCCCTACTCACCAGCCGACCGAGCAGCTACGAGTTAACGATTTCCTCAACAATGTCGAAGATAAATGAGTCCATCCAACCCAACGGCAACTCTAAGTGCACGACAATGACCTATCGCACCTTAATCCTCGCTTGAAAATTTTGCAACATGAGACGTTGCAGCCGTGTAGGTCAGCACATGGAATATGCTCGCAAGATCACACTATAGAGCAATAATGAACAACATCTATCACTGCATGCATATTGGCTGGTGGAGGCTCTAAGTTTAATTTTGCATAAAGCTAATTTTTCCCTACAACAAAGGAATACATTTTATTTACTACCAAGTTTATACCAAATTGAGAAGGTTCCTCCAACTCAATCCCAAATTACCAAGTATAAATATTAACCCAACAATTTCATTAAACAAAATGATGAGATCAACAAATAATTCACTTCTACATACTCAAGATGTCCATAACCGGGGACATGGCTAATCATGATTAGTTTGTACACTCTGCAGAGGTTGCGCACTTTTCCCCACAAGACTCGACCACCTCCATGATCGGAAGATCAAGACACAGTCTTTCTGAAGCATTAACTCTTTACTCTGGGTAGACCGGTACACCTACTTTCCCCTACATCTGCTAGTCCACCACTGAAACAGGTCACACAACTTACTCAACTATGCGAGAGCCCACAATGGCGTGTGGCTGCACACGGAAGTTTCTAGGCATGAATAATTATATGATCCCTTTGAGCCTAGGTGGCATTCCATAGGATGATCACACGGGTACTCCAGGATCTCCTAGGACAACACTGGATTCTCCAGGTGCCCGCAACCACTCCACCCAGATGTGTATTAAAGTTGCCACCTTAAGTTATCCTTAGTTATCAACTCTCACAACTTGCATGATTCTCACATACCAATCTCCATCTACGAGCATGGCTAAGCAATATGAGCATAATGTATATTCCCGGGGTGATCAAAGGTAATAGGTTCCTACCTTATGAACTACATAGCAATAACCACATGTTCCCAATCCTACTCATGCAATCTTTGAGGGTGTAACTAATGCATAATAAAACTAGGTATGAAAAAGTATGATCAAAGTGTAACTTGCCTTGCTGATGATCGGTAAACTCTAGAGATTCGTAGTACCAAGCTTCGCACTCCAGAAAATCTATCGTAGATAAACAATAGCATACATAAGCACTCAAGCACGAAGATGCAAACAAAAGATCTCGGAAAACTTCAAAAACAAGAAAATAACTGTTGCGAACAAAAAACAATTTTCAACAATACCTAAATTAGGTGGATTAGGTCTTAACAGAAAGTTTAGGTCAAGAGCTTCAATTTGCAAAAAGAATCAACTAAATCAAAGTTACGAAACTCAAGTTATGATAAAAAGAAGTTCAAAATCAAATCTGTTTGAATTCAAATTTTAATCTTTCAAAAATATGTTTGAGTTGGTTTACTGGATAGAGGGGATCATAATGAAGAAATTGACGTTGCTTTCATCGAGTTTGGACAAACGAGTAAAAAAGTTATGACCATTTGAAAAAATAGGGACTAATCTATAAAATAAACCTAACGACTAGGTTCGTGGCAGAAAACTAAAAGAAAAAGCAAAATCTACCGAACGAACATTCACTACTGAAACTAATATAATGAATCTGTTCGCTACGGAACCTAAACGAACAAACGTTCGCTAAACAACTAAAATAGCTAACCGATCGGGTTTTGGAGAAAAACTTGAAAAAAACAAAAAGAACCGGGCGGTTCGCCGGCGGTTACCGGGGACGGCGGCGAGGCGAACGGCGAATGGTGGCGGTGACGGCTTCGGCCTCGGGCGGCGGCAGCGGTGGCGGGTGGAGTGGCGGCAGCGGTGGCTAAGCGGGGCGGCGGGGCAGCAGCGACAGCGGTGGCTAAGCGGGGCGGCGGGGCAGCGGCGACAGCGGCGTCGGCGGCGGTGGCTTGCAGCGGCGGTGGCGAAGTCCTGCGGCTTGCTGCTGCTGCTGTTTAGGTGAAGAGGGGGTCGGGGCCGGGTATTTAAAGAGGGGAGGGGCGAGGCAGCTTGCAAGAGGGGCAAACCGAGGCGGCGGCGGAGTCCGGCAGCGGTACGGCGCGTGCTGGCTCGGGACTTCGTTCCGAGCTCGGAGATGAGGCACGCGGCTACTTGGGCCGGCTGGGCTGGCCGCGGCCCAGCTCGGTCGGTCCAAAAGTTTTTTTAAAAATCATTTTCCAGAAATAAGAAAAACACGAAAAACATAAATATTTTTTTAAAAAATCCAGAAAAATTCACGTAGCTATATGGCCTTATTAATGACCTCGTGAACATTTTTCTGGGCTTAAATGCCTAAAATAAAAACAAACATTTTTGGGCAAATAAACTTCAAAATAAAATAAATATTATTGCAAATAAAATCAAATAAATATATTTTATATTCAAAATTCAATTCCCAATATTTCTTTGGTGTTTTTGAAGAAGTCCTTTTATCTTCTCTCTTTATTTTATTTATTTGAAATAATTGGAAAAATATTTTGAATAAATCACTTTGATCCAATTTGCCAAATTTGAAAATTTAAAAATGGATTTTTGAGAAAACCTCCAACTCTCTCAATTGGTCCTTGAGTTGCTTAAGGTTTATAGGATCAAAATTTTCTAATAAAACAAATGGGCAAAAATGTATAAATCATGGATGCATATGAATGATATAAATGATAACATCCAAATTGAAAATTGGGATGTTACAAACCTCCCCCCCTTAAGATGAATCTCGCCCTCGAGATTCAGGTTGGCTAGCAAAAAGGTGTGGGTGGTCCTTCCGGAGGTCTTCTTCTCATTCCGAGGTGGCTTCCTCCTCGGTATGGTGACTCCATTGAACTTTGCAAAAACTTGATGACCTTGCTGCGAGTAACTCGATTGGCAAACTCAAGAATCTTGACGGGTTTGTCCTCATAAGTCAGGTCATTCTCCAACTGAATTGCTTCCAAGGGCACTGTGTCTCTCAGAGGAATATCGGCCATCTCTGCATGGCATTTCTTCAACTAGGAAACGTGAAACACATCATGAACTCCTGACAAACCTTCGGGTAATTCCAACTTGTAGGCAACTTCACCCATACGTTCCAAGACTCTGTATGGCCCCACAAATCGTGGAGCTAACTTTTCTTTGACTCCAAAGTGTTTAACTCCTTGAAGTGGCGACACATGAAGATATGCTCTACCTCCAACTTCATAGGTTACCTCCTTGCGTTTAGTATCGGCATAACTCTTCTGCCTAGACTGGGCTATCTTGAGTCTATCACGGATCAACTTGACCTTCTCCTCAGAATCTCTGATTAAGTATGGTCCGAACAGTTGTCGATCTCCAACTTCATCCCACATCAATGGTGTCCTGCACCTCCTTCCGTACAAAGCTTGAGTATTCTATAGTCTCACCTAAATAGCTTGGCGTAATCATGGTCATAGCTGTTTCCTGTGTGAAATTGTTATCCGCTCACAATTCCACACAACATTGTAAGTGCAACTATCCCTAGGTGGTTTTGGTAATTCATAACAACATATAGCTCATTGAGCTAATGCTATTCCAAGATGATTATTTCAGGAAAGCTCAATGATTGGCATGGCATGGATGTGAAAGTGGAACCCTCAAAATGCTAAGGACAAAAGATTGGCTCAAGCTCAAAAGCTCAAGACTCTTCATTTTATATTTTAGTGATCCAAGATCACATTGAGTCTTTAGGAAAAGCCAATACTATCAAGGAGGAATGAGGTGTTGCTTAATGAGCCTCTTGCTTCATGTGCTTAGTGATATGCTCCAAAACCCTCAACTACTTT